>NC_053397.1:71766508-72068342 GCF_905171765.1 Bufo bufo | reverse complement strand
TGCTGGGTCCTTTTCGTCGGTTGGTCCCAGCAGAGAGCACAGATCACAGTGAGTACACCAAACACTACATATTTAGCCCCAGATCACCCCCCCATCACCCCAATTAACTCCTTGATCACCCCTGTCATTTACCAGTGAAGGGGAAAAAAGTGATCAGTGTAAACTGTCACTTTTTTTTCTCACCAGTATTGACTGTTAGGTTTTGGTTAGTTTAGGCCCCTTTGGTAGGTAGTTAGCTTCAGTTAGCGCCCAGCCCACCGCACCGCAGTCACTGATTCGCTGATTAGCGTATCGCTAATCAGCATTGGTACTTTATAGTATCTGTAAGTGATCAGAATTTGATCACAGTCAGATCTATAATAGTATTAGTGTCACCTTAGCTCGCCCTCCACCCAAAACGCAGTGTTTGCCCGATCAGGTCTGATCGGTCGCCCACACGTGCGTTCACCCATGCCCCGCCGCAGTGACAAAACTTTTAGATTTTTTTTATCACTGCACAATCACTACACAAGCGCTGCGGCGATAAAAAAAATCTGTTTAGATATTTTTTATCAATCGCAGCGGCTTCCTGTACTTCGCTAGCCTCCCATTTGTAAGACAGGCTTGCTTTTTTTCTTGGGTAGTCTCAGGGAATACCCCCTAAATTTAGTTGACCAAATGGCAAGGAAGGGGTATTCTTCTGAAGAGGCCTACAGGCTTCTGACCCAGTCGGATGAGGAATGGGAACCCTCATCTGACTAATCCAGCGGGTCAGACTACGAGCCTGTAGAAAGCAGTGGCAGTCTGACCCAAAGTTTGAACGATGAGGTTGAGGTCCCTTATACCATCAGGCGTACCCGGCCCCGTGTTGCTAGACCACAGGTTGCGCAGGATCCGCTTCAAGGGCAGCAGAGTGGGGCTGGCGCTGTCGGATTACGTGGTGAGGCATACACCAGCAGCGCAGCCCATCCTGGACCTAGTACCAGCACTGCCGTAGAACATGGTGAAGTGGCGAGCACCAGAAGGGCAGTTGAAGCTGGTACGGTGGCACGTGCAGTAGTTCCCCCGTCGCAGCCACCGCACAGACAAGCCCGTAGAGCCCCTAGAGTCCCTGAGGTGCTGGCAAACCCTGATTGGCAGCCCCCATCTTCAGCCGCACCAGTAGTTGCCCCTTTCACCGCCCAGTCTGGAGTTCGAGTTGAGACAGCTCAGATCGGATCGGCACTGGGGTTTTTTGAGCTGTTCTTCACTGCGGAGCTCTTTGACTTAGTCGTGGCAGAAACAAACCGGTATGCCACTCAATTTATAGCCGCCAACCCGGGAAGCTTTTATGCCCAGTCTTTCCGGTGGAAACCCATCCAAGTTTCCGAACTAAAAACTTTTCTGGGCCTTCTCCTCAACATGGGCCTGACAAAAAAGCATGAATTGCGGTCATATTGGTCCACGAACCCAATTCATCACATGCCCATGTTCTCTGCTGCCATGTCCACGACACGATTTGAGACCATCCTGCGTTTCCTGCACTTTAGTGATAACAGCACCTCTCGTCCCAGAGGCCACCCAGCTTTTGACCGGCTCCACAAAATTTGGCCCCTCATAGACCACTTTAACACCAAATTTGTAGATTTGTATACCCCTGAGCAAAACATCTGCATAGACGAGTCCCTGATACATTTTACCGGGCGCCTTGGCTTCAAACAATACATCCCAAGCAAGAGCGCCCGGTATGGGGTCAAATTGTATAAGCTCTGTGAAAGGGCCACAGGCTATACGCGCAAATTTCGTGTCTATGAGGATAAAGATCAGACCCTGGAGCCGGTCGGTTGCCCTGACTACCTGGGGAGCAGTGGGAAGACAGTCTGGGACTTGGTGTCACCCTTATTTGGCAAGGGGTACCAACTTTATGTGGACAATTTCTACACAAGTGTGCCCCTCTTCAGGCATTTGTTTCTAGAACAGATTGGCTGCTGTGGCACCGCGCGACCTAGTCGTTGGGGCTTCCCCCAACGGCTTGTTACCACCCATCTTGCAATGGGGGAGAGGGCTGCCTTGTGTAACGAAGAACTGCTCGCGGTGAAATGGAGAGACAAGCGAGACGTTTACATGCTCTCCTCCATTCACGCAGACACGACAATCCAAATTGAACGGGCAACCAGTGTCATTGAAAAGCCCCTCTCGGTCCATGACTATAATTTGCTCATGGGAGGGGTGGACTTCAATGACCAAATGTTGGCTCCTTATTTACTCTCCCGCAGGACCAGACGCTGGTATAAGAAGGTGTCTGTATACCTAATTCAATTGGCTATGTACAATAGTTTTGTTCTCCACAGTAAGGCTGGGAGAACAGGATCCTTCCTCAAATTTCAGGAAGAGATCATTCAGAACCTCCTGTATCCAGGAGGTTCCGTGGCCCCAACCACCAGTGTAGTGAGCCGTCTACACGAGCGACATTTCCCCCATTGTCGTTGCTGGTACCTCAAACCAAGCGTCAACCCGAAAAAGATGTCGTGTCTGTAGCAGGAGTGGAATAAGGCGTGACACCCGCTATTTCTGTCCTGACTGCCCTGACCACCCTGCCCTATGCTTAGGGGAGTGTTTCCGGAAGTACCACACACAGGTACATCTTAGTATAGGTATTGCGTGACACAGGACAGGCACACAGGGGTCTTAGGGCCCTTTCACACAGAGCTGCTGCAAACCTCTCCTTTCACCTGGGACAAAGTGCATAATGTACTTTGCCACATCTCTGGGCGATTTGCGCTTTGCACATTGTCCCATGGGGAAGGGGAGGTTTGACCTCTAAAGGTAAAAAAAATAAAAAATCACAGGTTAGCAAAAAAGTTCATGTTCCAAAAGTTCAATAAAGTTTATAAAAGTTAATGTTCTGTTCAAATGTTAGATAAAGTTAATGTTAATAAATTTATTGCGTTGCGGACTTTTTTTTTTTTTTTTTTACCTTCTAAGTGGACCAAGCGATCAACCAGCTGCAGCACTGATGTGCATTCTGACAGAAGCATTGCGCTGCTGTCAGATAACACAAAGTCGGTGTATGCGGCGCTGCAAGACGAGATTTCTCCTCTGCAGTAAAAAAGATACGTTTGCCGAGGCTTATGAGCTGAGGGGCGGTGTTCATATGCTTTGGCAAACATTTTTTATATAAAAAAAAAGAATTCTGGCAATGATTTATTCATCCACATCGATTGATGTGAATGGAGAAATCGGGTTTGCCACGGCATACGAGTTGAGTGGGTTTGGATGTTGGGCGGAGCTCCTATGTCCTGGCAGACGCCTTTCCCCTCCTTTTTTTTTTGCACATTTTTTGGCAGAGATTTTTTCATCCACATTGATCGATGCGAATGAAGAAATCTGTGCAGTTCATTTTTTCTTTCAGCCCAGAGGCTGAACGAAAAAAAAAATAATCTCATTACCCGTATGCTCAATATAAGGAGAATAGCAGAAACTCCTAATGCTGGCCATACATGTAATGATTGCGGAGACCCTCAAATGCCAGCGCAGTACAAACACCCCACAAATGACCCCATTTTGGAAAGAAGACACCCCAAGGTATTCGCTGAGGGGCATATTGAGTCCATGAAAGATTGAACTTTTTGTCACAAGTTAGCGGAAAGGGAGACTTTGTGAGAAAAAAATAAAATAAAAATCAATTTCCGCTAACTTGTGCCAAAAAAAAAATCTTCTATGAACTCGCCATGCCCCTCACGGAATACCTTGGGGTGTCTTCTTTCTAAAATGGGGTCACATGTGGGGTATTTATACTGCCCTGGCAGTAAAGTGACCCCATTTTAGAAAGTGACCCCATTTTAGAAAGAAGACACCCCAAGGTATTCCGTGAGGGGTATGGTGAGTTCATGTAAAATTTTATTTTTTGTCACAAGTTAGTGGAATATGAGACTTTGTAAGAAAAAAAAAATTTCAATTTCCGCTAACTTGTGACAAAAATAAAAACTTCCATGAACTCACTATGCCTATCAGCGAATACCTTAGGGTGCCTACTTTCCGAAATGGGGTCATTTGTGGGGTGTTTCTACTGTCTCGGCATTGTAGAACCTCAGGAAACATGACAGGTGCTCAGAAAGTCAAAGTGCGTAAATTAATTTTTTTGCACCATAGTTTGTAAAAGCTATAACTTTTACTCAAACCAATAAATATACACTTATTGCATTTTTTGATCAAAGACATGTAGAACAATAAATTTAGAGAAAAATTTATATAGAAATGTAGTTTTATTTGAAAAATTTTACAACAGAAAGTGAAAAATGGAAAATACAAATGTGATAGCACACTGCATCCAGCATTCTGCCCTGCCTCCATGCTGGATGAGGCATTGGTGTACATTTTGGCCAAAGCGTAATAAGCCACTCACCACGTCAAGGTCGCCTCTATTGAGTGGTCCCTAACACTAGTTCCTACCTGTTTATGGGCCATGACAGCCACACAAAATCCAGGGAATGCAGGTCAGCGTGCACGCCAAGCACACTCTGCTTTTAACCCCGTCCGGTGCCATTACAGCTTTCATCGGATCCAGGGATGCAAGTACCAACATGCATGCTGAGCCCAGCATATACTTCTCCTGGAGTCAAATGGCTACTGGTAGGTTCTATATAAGCAGACTCAGTTTTATACTGACTTTAAAACCAGCCTCCAGGACAGATTGACTGGTCAGGTGTGCATGACTCCAAAAGAGATCGCCAAGACTCCAATATATACTACAAAGAAATAATGTGGGGGATTGAGTCAGCACAACCTGTATGTAGGTGCACATCACTATGGCGAAATACATATACAAACGGAAAATACAAATGTGATAGCACACTGCATCCAGCATTCTGCCCTGCCTCCATGCTGGATGAGGCATTGGTGTACATTTTGGCCAAAGCGTAATAAGCCACTCACCACGTCAAGGTCGCCTCTATTGAGTGGTCCCTAACACTAGTTCCTACCTGTTTATGGGCCATGACAGCCACACAAAATCCAGGGAATGCAGGTCAGCATGCACGCCAAGCACACTCTGCTTTTAACCCCGTCCGGTGCCATTACAGCTTTCATCGGATCCAGGGATGCAAGTACCAACATGCGCGCTGAGCCCACCATATACTTCTCCTGGAGCCAAATGGCTACTGGTAGGTTCTATATAAGCAGACTCAGTTTTATACTGACTTTAAAACCAGCCTCCAGGACAGATTGACTGGTCAGGTGTGCATGACTCCAAAGGAGATCACCACGCCTCCAATATATACTACAAAGAAATAATGTGGGGGATTGAGTCAGCACAACCTGTATGTAGGTGCACATCACTATCGCGAAATACATATACAAACGGAAAATACAAATGTGATAGCACACTGCATCCAGCATTCTGCCCTGCCTCCATGCTGGATGAGGCATTGGTGTACATTTTGGCCAAAGCGTAATAAGCCACTCACCACGTCAAGGTCGCCTCTATTGAGTGGTCCCTAACACTAGTTCCTACCAGAAAGTGAAAAATGTCATTTTTTTGCAAAAATTTCGGTCAATTTTGATTATTATAAAAAAAAGTTAAAATGTCAGCAGCAATGAAATACCACCAAATGAAAGCTCTATTAATGAGAAGAAAAGGAGGTAAAATTCATTTGGGTGGTAAGTTGTATGACCGAGCAATAAACCATGAAAGTAGTGTAGTGCAGAATTGTAAAAAGTGGTCTGGTCATTAAGGGGGTTTAAGCTAGGGGAGCTGAGGTGGTTAAAGGGAGTCTTTCATCTATACTGACCGTTTTTGAACACCAACACCATTCTCAGCATTATAGTACCCAGATGTGAATGCTACTTACTGTTTAGCTGTCCGTCGCTTATTTCCTTCAAAAAAACACTTTAATCCAATATTCAAATTAGGTCTGAAGGTGCCCAGGGGCGGCGTTCAAGCAGCCGATGCCCAGGCCCCTCTTCGCTATTCATATGAAACCCCTCCCCTTTAAAAACTCAGGCCGGCCCTAGGTTCTTCATATTACCGCCTCCCTTCAGTGTGAAATGCCGCGCCTGTGCCGTGCATCGGAATCACGGCGCCTGCGCACAGCATTACCCATTATGGGCATCGGCATCCGAGCGTTTATTGCGCATGCTGAGAATGGTGTTAGTGTTCAAAAACGGTCAGTATAGCTGAAAGACTCCCTTTAAAGTGAATGGGGTTCGCCGTGAACTTGTGGTTCGCGAACATTTGATCGTGTTCGCGTGATCGTGTTCGCAAATCGTCCCGGCTGATGTTCGTCCATCACTACCTGTAAGGGCTGCAGGGCTGCAGAGGTGATTTAGGTCGAAAACTGATCAGAGTTGTAAGATTTTGATTGGGTTTTGCAGTTAGAATAATAGTTGCTTTGAGAATTTCCTCTAGGAATTTACCTACCTGCATGACAAACTTAAATACATCACTAATGCTAGTCCCATTCGCTAGTGCTGGTGCCACAGCGGATACAAATCAGACAGTGTGCAGTTAAACAATGAAGAGGCTGCAGCGCTCATGCAAGTTCTGCAGCCTCTATAAACAGATGGGCAGGGCAGGTGTCAAGAGTCGTCCCCCGCTGTTCTGATATTGATGACCAATCCTGAGAATAGGTCATCAATATACTAGCCCGGCACAACCCCCAGTTTAAAGGGTATGTGCCTCCTCTTGACATTTAATTCATGCCATTCCGGACCTCCTCCTACAAGAGATGGAATGAAGGATGAAGTACTGGATGGAACAGTCTCTGAAGAGCACAATGAATTGGTGTACCTCTCAGCCAAGCTTGAACCAGTGCAGTATAAGTGGTCAGTACATGGTGGCATAATTATTATTATCTCTCCTATTATTAAATAATGACAGACTAATAAAATAAAGATTATTATTTATTTGGAATTTATTTATTAAATTATGGTAAACTGTTTGGCTGCCATGTTTTAAGGGTATTTGATATTAAATTCATATATATGTACACTGCTCAAAAAAATAAAGGGAACACTTAAACAACACAATGTAACTCCAAGTCAATCACACTTCTGTGAAATCAAACTGTCTACTTAGGAAGCAACACTGAGTGACAATCAATTTCACATGCTGTTGTGCAAATGGGATAGACAACAGGTGGAAATTATAGGCAATTAGCAAGACACCCCCAATAAAGGAGTGGTACTGCAGGTGGTGACCACAGACCACTTCTCAGTTCCTATGCTTCCTGGCTGATGTTTTGGTCACTTTTGAATGCTGGCGGTGCTTTCACTCTAGTGGCAGCATGAGACGGAGTCTACAACCCACACAAGTGGCTCAGGTAGTGCAGCTTATCCAGGATGGCACATCAATGCGAGCTGTGGCAAGAAGGTTTGCTGTGTCTGTCAGCGTAGTGTCCAGAGCATGGAGGCGCTACCAGGAGACAGGCCAGTACATCAGGAGACGTGGAGGAGGACGTAGGAGGGCAACAACCCAGCAGCAGGACCGCTACCTCCGCCTTTGTGCAAGGAGGAACAGGAGGAGCACTGCCAGAGCCCTGCAAAATGACCTTGTCACGGCTGAGGATGGGGGAAATCCTCAGCCGTGCGATGCCAGATGCTGTTGGCCTACTCGGCCAGGAGAACAGGATAGGGAGCAGGTCACCTCCTAACAGCGTCCCTACCCTGACCCTAACTCCTAACTGCATGGGCCGACCTTAAAGGTAGGAGGACCCATGCGCAGGAACCTCGGATCCCTAACTCACCCTCCGTCCGGTCCCTGCGCTAGGAGTCAGGGTAAGACGACCTACTCCTCCTAGGCGCGGAGGAGCAGGAGTCTCACTGGCCAAGCTGTTGGGAAAAAGGGGAACACAAACAGCTTTACGGGTATGGCAGGCGAACTAGAAGTTCCACCAACCTGCCACAGCCTTGCTGACTGGATCCCTGTGCAACAGGAATCCAGAACCGTAAACTGCACAAAGTAACAAGGAAGGTCCCAACAGAACATCACATACAACATGACATACAAGAAGACATAAACATAAACTTAAACTATGACCACAGTGGTGGCTCTCACAGGCGGATGGAAAACACAGGAGGCTGCTTCAGCTAGTAAGACTGAAGCAACCTACTGAGCCCTGCTAGAGAGAGGGTCTATATAGGCCCAAGTGGCCACACCCAAGGGTTGGACACACCCAGTGACATCACACACACACTGGGAAGGAAGTTAACCCTTCCAGTACCACAGAAGGGAAAGACACATAAATGGGAGGTGCACACAGTACATACAACGTGCATAACATACACACACCTAACATAAAGGAAGCTAGGTGTGACCGCATGCCAGGGCAGCAAGCTGCCTAGCAACGCTCAGGCTGCTCTGCTGCAAAATACAACACTGGTTGCCCGCGGCAACCACAAGTGAGGCCACAGACAAGCGGCCCTCACCCGTGGTTGAACACCCATACAAAACCGCAGGCAACTGCATGCGGTAAAGGAGTCACGGTCATGGGCATGGCCGTGACAGACCTTCAGCAGGCCACAAATGTGCATGTGTCTGCTCAAACGGTCAGAAACAGACTCCATGAGGGGGATATGAGGGCCCGACATCCACAGGTGGGGGTTGTGCTTACAGCCCAACACCGTGCAGGACGTTTGGCATTTGCCAGAGAACACCAATATTGGCAAATTAGCCACTGGCGCCCTGTGCTCTTCACAGATGAAAGCAGGTTCACACTGAGCACATGTGGCAGACGTGACAGAGTCTGGAGAAGCCGTGGAGAACGTTCTGCTGCCTGCAACATCCTCCAGCATGACCGGTTTGGCATTGAGTCAGTAATGATGTGGGGTGGCATTTCTTTGGAGGGCCGCACAGCCCTCCATGTGCTCGCCAGAGGTAGCCTGACTGCCATTAGGTACCGAGATGAGATCCTCAGACCCCTTGTGAGACCATATGCTGGTGCGGTTGGCCCTGGGTTCCTCCTAATACAAGACAATGCTAGACCTCATGTGGCTGGAGTGTGTCAGCAGTTCCTGCAAGACGAAGGCATTGATGCTATGGACTGGCCCGCCGGTTCCCCAGACCTGAATCCAATTGAGCACATCTGGGACATCATGTCTCGCTCTATCCACCAACGTCACGTTGCACCACAGACTGTCCAGGAGTTGGCAGATGCTTTAGTCCAGGTCTGGCAGGAGATCCCTCAGGAGACCGTCCGCCACCTCATCAGGAGCATGCACAGGCGTTGTAGGGAGGTCATACAGGCATGTGGAGGCCACACACTAACTGAGCCTCATTTTGACTTGTTTTAAGGACATTACATCAAAGTTGGATCAGCCTGTAGTGTGTTTTTCCACTTTAATTTTGAGTGTGACTCCAAATCCAGACCTCCATGGGTTGAAAAATTAGATTTCCATTTTTTTATTTTTGTGTGATTTTGTTGTCAGCACATTCAACTATGTAAAGAACAAAGTATTTCAGAAGTATATTTAATTAATTCAGATCTAGGATGTGTTATTTTTGTGTTCCCTTTAGTTTTTTGAGCAGTGTAATAACCTAACCAGAAACCAGAAAATGTCCACCCTGTTGAAACTGGGCGACGTACCGCCTCTGATTAACATCGCAACAAGGGGATAGTGGGATTCTTTTAATCTCCTTTGCCAGAATGCGCATTATCCATTATATTATTTCTTTTATAGGTCTCTCCCGTCGGACGTTAGGCTCTAGGTGAGTCAATCATTACACCAAACACCACAGTCACATCAGATACATACCTGTATATTACATTAGCACATTACAAATAACTCATTAGAAATATGCCCGCATGAGTCCCCCTATTGTATTCACAATGTTGTGGGACCTGACAGGATGTAAGGCATTGAGATGAAGCAGAGGGATATCAGTGTCAGTGCTTTCTAGCTAGCAGAGTGAGAAGAGCTGAAGGACTGTGTGTGGCAGGCGCAGCACTATGAAGTGCCTTTTGCGCTGTGGCATTAGAAAAATTTTGATAGCTCTAACTTTTTAGTCCAACCAGACTGTTTGTTACTCTGTAATTCTTCTAGCTCCGTTCTATGGAAACAGTAGGTTTAAAGAGCACACCAAATGCTTGAAATAACTTCTTTATTAACTTCAACTTTTCTTCATATATAACACTGCCACCTCCACAGCAGATAGTCCATGTACAAAACACGTGATGAATAAAGTATCACAAAATGGCGGTATGCATAAGATGGTGGTTCAACTGTTCAATCTTGTCATTCAATATGAAATGGTGGATATATTTCTCTCTTCAGTATCTGTACTCTCACTTTAAGTTATTTAAGCACTTTATGATCTCTCTGAGAGGTATGTCTAAGGTTCAACTAATAGTTCTACTTGCTCTACTTGGTTTGCAGTTTGCTCTATACAATTGCTTTGAGCAGTTCGCTCTATATAATTGCTTTTATGCAATTTGGTCGCAATTTGGTGGAACTGCAAGTAAACACATAGCTGGTTCAGTATACAGTTCTAATCACAATACTAAAGATAGAAACATTATATAACTGTTTTAAATACCTATTTTGGCCTCTTGTTCCCATAAAACTGAACTCTGACTGGAACTGTGTGTCTGTTCAGCTCCTCTCTCTGGTGAATAATTATTCCAGCTAGGGGATTTCCCACACAGGCTGTGTGTAATGCTGGCTGTGATTGGTCAAGACTCCTGCTCAGTGTGAGGCTGGCTATGATTGGTCAAAACTCCTGGGCAGTAACAACAGTTTAACTCTATGCTCTGTTGTGTCTGCTGTGTCATTGAGCTTACCTTACATTCATATAATGAATCCTAAAGGCATATTATCTTTTCTGCTTCTGTGAACACAATATATAACTGTTACATGACATCCAAAAACATGAAGTCACAGTAAATAACTCTGATTTTGTCTTTAGCATATAAATATGTAGCCTAGGACAGGTCTTAGCTAGCCAGCTATACTCCCACCAAAATGACCTATAATTCTATGTTCTTAGTGGTAGGACTTAAACATCAATTTAGGGAATTTTCCATCATGTTCTCAACTTCCAAGTGTCTTTTATCATTCTTAAGTAGAACAACTAACTTCTATATAGGACGTTCCAACTTGAGTGGAGTAGTGAGACGTTTTCCTTTTTTGTCAAGTTATAAGTCTCCTATTTGTAACAACACTCTTCTTACTAGTCTGTGTTCATCCTTTTGAACTTCTAGAACTTTGCCCAATTTCTATTGACTTCTAGGTAAATCTTCTTCTTTTACTACCACTATGTCACCAACTTGGACATTACTTCTGTGTGTTTGCCATTTACTTCTTAGCATACGATTAGCATATAGATCCTCTAGGTGAACTTGCCAGGTGGTAGCTGTATGTAATCAGACTTAAGGTGAAGTAGATGCTTGGATCGTTGATGTTATCAACTGTAAGTGGACGACTGTTAACAATAGACATTACTTCAAAGAATAGGGTCCTAAGTGAAGCATCAGCCATTCTTCCAGCATTCTTTTTCCACATTGAACTTAACATATTTCTCACAGTTCTGATTTGTTTTTTTCCAAACTCCTCCTGTATGGGTTGCATGTGGAGCATTCATATGAAAATCACACTGTTGCTCTAACAAATACTCAGTTACTTTTTATTTATCAATCTCCTTTAGAGCTTTCTTCAATTTATTCTTTACTCCGACAAAATTAGATCCTTGGTCAGATCTAAGATCTCTGACAGTCATAGGCGTCGCTATAGGGGGGCAAGGGGGGGCAATTGTACCCCCTAGGTTTTTCCCTTGCCCCCCCGCTGATTCCCCTTTATAAAAAAAGCTGGCCGGCGGCCGCCCAGGGGCCCACAAACTACGTCGGGGCACAGGACCGCATAGTTCCCTGCCCCGCCGATAGGCCTAAAATCCCAACGCAGGCGGGCATGATGACGTCATCGCGCGCCTGTGCCGGGACGTGCGCGCCTGCCTAATACCGAGTCGAGTGAGCGGCAGGAGTCTGTGACATAAGGTAAGTATTAGCTTTATTTTTTTGTGTGCGACTGCCAAGTGCCAAGTGGGGGACATTACTGGGGGGCACAGGAGGATCATATTACTGAAGGGACAGTGGGGGGCAAATTACTACATGGGGAGCAAATGGGGGCAGTGTGGCCGGGGGACAATTAATTCTGTGGGTCAAGTATTAGCTTTATTTATTTTTTGTGTCCCACTGTTAAGTTCCAACCTAAATTGGGGGACATTACTGGGGGGCACTGGAGGATCATATTACTGAAGGTACAGAGGGGGCAAATTACTACATGGGGAGCAAACTAGTCATGGGGCAGTGTGGGGGACAATTAATACATTACTGTGGGGGCAGCAGTGTGGGGGACAATTACTACTGTGGGTGCACTAGCAGTGTAGGGGGCAATTTCTACTGTAGGGGCAGTGTGGGGGAAAATTACTACTTGGGGCAGTGTGGGGGAAAATTACTACTTGGGGCAGTGTGGGGGAAAATTACTACTGGGGGCAGTGTGAGGGACAATTGCTACAGTGTCATCCACAGATCCACCATAACAGTGTGTCATCCAGAGATCCCCCATAACAGTGTGTCATCCACAGATCCCCCATAACATTGTCATCTACAGATGCCCCCATAACAAAGTGTCATCCACAGATCCCCTATAACAGTGTGCCTGCACACTGAGGAGAGACTGGAAGGAGGGGAAAGAATCCATGGAAGCAAGCAGAGGACGGCACAGCAGATGACTGAATAGCTTCTTTGGTAAGTAAATTGTTTTATTATAAATGTAGTTTAGTTTAATGTCTAATTTTAAGTAGGTAGGAATTGGCCGGCTGTGTAAAATTGGTACATGGTAAGTAGTATTAGTTGCACACACCAACAACACCCACAGGGTTATTTCACAAAAGGGTGAAGAGTTTGGAAAAGTCAGGAGAAGTGAACAATATAGGACAACATAGCTGATTTGAAAAAAATTCTCCAATTCAGCTCACTTTCCTATTCTGTTATGTTGTCCTAGATTGTGCCCTTCTCCAAATTCTTCACCCTTCTATGAATAAGCTTGTGAGTGTCTGTTCATTGGTCTTCTTTAGTGACAAATTTAACATATGGGATTATTTACACAGCCCTGGTGTTTGCTGAAACTGCTTTAAACTATAAAGAAATGTTTTCGAGAGTGTTTCTCTCTTTCTCAGGTCTGAAGCAATACTGAGAAAGAAAGGAAAACTCTTGAAAGCTTGTCTTTTAAGTATTAGGTTAGTACAATAAAAGAATATTCCTGCATACCGCAATACTCTCATATTTTGTAATCTTATTTATATATACTTATTTAGTTTTTTTCAGTAGTATGATTAAGTGGTGAAAATTATTAGTGCCCTCCCATTTTTGACTGTGGTATCTTATGTGCCCCCCCCCCCTTCCCTATATATTGTTCCTAGAGTCACCACTGCTGACAGTACCTCTAATGGCTAAGTAACATCTCAAGGCGTTGAATGCGTCAGTTGACATAACTTCTAACATTTCCAGGTGAATTGCTCTGGAGCTTAGACATGTAAATATTAGTCCATATCTCTTGTACTCCTTGTGTTTCTGCTTGGTGATAAATGGGCCAAAACAATCCATTCCACTATAAAGAAATGGTGGTGATGGGTTTACACAATCTGCCGGTAATTCTGCCATTCTTTGCTCTTCGGTAGGTCTACGTGCCTTTCTACAGACTACACATTTACTTATATACTTTGCTATAACTTTGCTTCCTTTCAATATCCAGTAACCACCTTCTCTCAAACAGCTTTGGGTAAAGCTTCTTCCTTGATGCAAGGATTTGTTGTGGTAGTGATCAATAATCAATCTTGTGAAGGTAGAGTTTTTGGGTAGAATTGCTGGATGCTTCACTCTGCTAGGTAACGATGCATTTTCCAGTCTCCCTCTCACCTTTAGTATACCATACTGCAGAACAAGATTACGTTTGTACAATGGGTGATTGTTGGGAAGCCTTTTAGGTTCTTGACTAAGTCTCTTCAACTCTTCACTGAAGAATCTCTGTTGAATGAGTCTTATGACTGTTTCTTCACTTTTCATTCTTTCCTCTACATTCAATGATTCCTTCTTTCTGATTCCCTTTTCCAAACGTTGAATTCGAGCTACTACATTTATGACTGTATTCCATTTTGAACTTCTGGCTAGTCTTTCAAGTATGTCATCTTGACACTTAGCAGCAGTGCTCCATTTCTGAACAACTTTTACTTCTAGATCACCCATAGACAACCTTTACTGGGCGTGATTTCCTTTTCCCAAAGGAACTCTGGACCTGTGAACCAATTTGAATTTTTTTTATTCTGTTACATTCAGGTTTCTTGAAGTATGATCTGCTGGGTTATGCTTTGTGTCAATGTGATGCCAATGTTCTGGATTTGTTATTTCCCAAATTTTCTGAACTCTGTTGGCAACAAAGATATGGAATCTCCAGGCTTCGTTGTTTATGTATCCTGGGACAACTTGTGAATCTGTCCAAAAATATTCTTTATCTATTTTTAATTCCAAATCTCTCAGAAACTTGCTTACTGATGCTGAAACAACAGCTGCTGCCAGTTCAAGTCTTGGTATTGTCTGAATACTGGTAGGTGCGACTCTGGCCTTCCCCATAACCAGGGCACAGTGTATCTTTTCTTCTCCTATGACTCTGATGTAGGAGAACTGACCATAACCATAACTACTGGCGTCTGAAAAGTGATGTTCTATTTTCTTGTACTTTCCAAAATCATGAGGTACAAAACATCTGGGAGTCCGCACTTTTCTCAAGTTTTGCAAGTCTCTTATCCAGCTCTCCCACCTTGGCATCAAATTTTCAGTTATGGGTTCATCCCATCCTAACTTCTGTCTGCATAATTCTTGCAGTATTTCTCTTGCTTTGAGGATCACTGGGGCCAAGAATCCCATTGGATCAAATACAGAAGCCACTGCGGAAAGAATGGTATGTCTAGTTGCAACTTTCTCTTCAATAGATACTTCAACAAAGAACTTGTCGTTCTCTACATTCCATCCCAATCCAAGTACATTCTGAACTGGAAGAGGATCATAATTGAGATCTACATTCTTCATTGTTGATGCACGTTTAGAGTCACGGATGGATTCCAGTACCTCTCTGTTGTTTGAGATACATTTCGGAAGGCGCAGGTTTCCTCTTGCGCATAACTCTTGGCTTTCTTTCACTAGTTTGATTGCAGATTCTGTGGACTCTAGACTTATTAGACTATTATCTACATAAAAGTTTTTCTTCAGAAAGTTTGCTGCTGATGGGCAATCCTTTTCATTCTGATTAGCCAGGTACGTCATACCATAATTGGCGCAACCTGGATTCGATGCTGCTCCAAACAAGTGTACTTTCATTCTGTATTCTACTTTCTCTGTATCTGTATCTCTGTCCTCCCACCATAGGAACCTCAGGAAGTCTCTATCTTTATTCTTCACATGAAACTGGTGGAACATCTTTTCAACGTCAAACATGGCTGCTCTGGGATACTTTCTGAATCTACAGAGTACTCCAGGCAGAGTGTTTGTAAGATCTGGTCCTTTTAATAGATGATCGTTCAATGCAACACCATCGTACTTTGCTGAGCAATCAAATACTACTCAAATCTTATCTGGTTTCTTTGAGTGGTAAACGCCTTGATGTGGGATGTACCACACTTCTCCTTCCTTAGGTTGATTATTAACTTTCTCTGCATGTCCTTCTTCGAGGATGCCTTCCATGAATTTCAAATAATCATTCTTGAGTTTGGTATCTCTTCCCATCCTTTTCTTCAAACATTTCAATCTTGCTAGGACAAAATTTCTGTTATTTGGCAGACGAGGTCGTTCTCTAAAAGGTAAGGGCATTTCAAGATGACTTTGTTGATTCTGCTGAATACTTTCTTCTAGAGTGTGTACAAACTTTATGTCTTCTTGGGATACACTTTTCTTTAGAACTTATGTCTGCAAAGTTGGATTCAAGGATCTTGATTACATTCGCTGGACTTACAGTTGGTAACTTTTGGACAGACATTCGATGAAACAATCCTGTCACCTGTCTTGAGTTTGCGATCTGCTGTTTTCCTCCAACAACAACCCATCCTAGATCAGTTTGAACAGCGTAGGGTTCACCCTTTCCTCCTGTAATTACCTTTCGTGGTACCAAGGCTTCGGGACAATCATAATCTATCAACAGTCCAACACCAAACTCCTTCAGCGGGGACATTTCATGTTATATGACAGATAGGTGCTCCCATTTATTGGCTGTTTCACAGGTAGGTATGCAATCTCGATCTAGAGGTATATCGTCTTTTGTATAAGCTGGAGGTAGATCTTATGTGAAGTTTGAATGAAATCCTCTAACTCTCAGTCCTTTGACCCTTTGACTGTTCACTAATGTTCCTCTCCCCGTCATTGTGGTGAGTTTGGGCTTCACTAGTTCTGTAGCCATTTGTAATGTCTTGCAGATTTCTTGATCCATGAAGGTGACGTCACTCTGGGCATCCAGTAGCGCATAGGCGTATACCTTCTTGTTCCTCCTTTTAGGATTTGAAATGCACACTGGTACAACCATTGATGTGCCGTTGCTTTCTCCTTCCCTCACTCTGCAAGAGAATACCGATACTTTCTTTTCTTCCTCAGTATCTTTAAGTATTCAGGATTTATCTTTCTTTGGACGTTCTTCATGTAGTGGTGTAGGATGGCATCCTTTGCAAATGCTGCATGTGGCTTTTTCGTACACTCCTTAGTAATATGGCCTTTTCTTACACATCCAAAACACAGTTGGTTATCAAGTACACATTTTTTCATCTGGGGACTTCTCCTTCAATTGAAGGCACTTGTGTATGGAGTGGTTCTCTCCACAGAACATACACTTGAAGGTACTTAGTTGTGGTGACACCTCAGCACACATCTGAATTAAGCGGCTTTTGTGGGTGCTCGTTTCCTGTTAACCTCCTTCCACCCGCGGAGTGAGATTATAGCTTTAAATAAGTTTTTCAGAAACAGCACACCGATGTAGCTTATTATTCAACCTTTATTTACCAGTGGTACATTCTCAAATTATTTTATGACATTTATTGCTGTCTGCAACGTTTCGGGCCCATTCGGTGCCCTTTGTCAAGCTATAAATGCAAAAATAAACACAGAACAATACAATTAAAAACGGAAAAAATTCATATACACATCAATAGGAATTCATATATATACACATATATATATATATCTCAATTACTGCTCCTTGATAGATGGGAATTTCATCCGTGATTCAACTATTGTTTCAATAAATCATTTATAATTCATAATTCATATCGTCCAAGGGACTACTGACTTCATATTAATTACATGCATGATTCATGTTTTGATGGTAGACACCGCTGTGAATGATGGCTCCTCTATGCAGCAACGGATGCATGGGGCCCAGATGTGAGGTTTCACATTGAATACGAGGAAGAGCGGTGGAATACTAGCATCAAAAACAACATCAATAAGGACGCATGTTAGACACATGCTGGTTCTACATTGATTTAAATAGTCTACTTCAGGGTGGGCATCGTTGCGGACAACTATCCTTCATGGTTATACCTATACATGAGGAGCCCACATACATCAATTCATTAAAAAAGGGGGATGGGAGTTGTAGTGCATCGGTATCAAAACTTAACATGATTAGAGTAAAATTCATGAGAAATCACAATTCATGGGGAATAAGGCATGATTTGAAGACGACATGATTAGAGCATGGTTTAGATAGAACATGATTAGAGCAGGGGATACAAAGAGCCTAATTTGGGTGAAGGGAACCATACAAAACGGCAATAATGGCAGGTTAAATACATGATAGTTGTACCGTGTAAGCTGACCAGGGTGACCAGCGAGTCCATAGTCATGGGGAACGCCCAGGTTGTGTGGTCTCACACTACACCCTTATGGACACCCTGGGGAGGAGGATAGCATATACAATCCAATGCAATGTAAGAGAGCAAGAACCTGTGGCACGAGGGAGGACCGTCAAAACCTCTCAGTGGTGCATGTCATCTAGTTGTAGCACATGGTGAGCAAACATAGGTGTTATGTTCCTGTAAACTGACTTATTCAGGAACAAGGTTACATACCTGGATGGCCGGTCTGTGTGTATCCACGGCGTGCGGTAACTGCGGTGCACGCCGCGGTGTATTTAACCAGAAGCCAGGTCGGATATCCGGCCGTTGCCGGCACATGGGGGGTGGGTCCAAGTGACGTGGCCGGCCCCCGTAAGGGAGGAGCGAGCGGGCTTCAGGCTGGTAAGGACCTGGCGCATGCGCAATATTACCCTGTCTCCGCGGCGCCATCTTGATTCCTGACACTTGAGTGGGAAAGGGGGGGTGGCGCATGTTTAGGCAATATCGTGAGGTTCACTGTGATGTGGCCGGCCCCCATGAGGGAGGAGCGAGCGGGCTTCAGGCTGGTAAAGACCTGGCGCATGCGCAGTACTACCCTGTCTCCGCGGCGCCATCTTGATTCCTGGCACTCGAGTGGGAAAGAGGGGGTGGCGCATGTCAGGCAATATCATGAGGTTCCCTATTGTCATTTTGGTACTCAGACGAAATAGGGGGGCTAGGTCCACTATGGTAGGGATATATGAATATGGCTTCACATGAGTATACATGATTTCAGCAAGACGGTCAGTGTAAGGCGCAGTCTCTGAGGTGCCGCAGGTTTTTGCATATCAGACATATACATTTTCATTCTATAACTACATCTATAGGTATACTATACCCAAAGGTAGTGATATATGAGTTGAACTATGGAGGTTGGTGAGTGGTAGTCTATAGTGGACGTTCTATGTGGGCCCATAGGGATGCGTTGTGGGTGAAGATCCTATTGGAGAGAAATACGAAAAAGCATATGAGTTAAACATTCATGGAACTGAGCCATTTTAAGCATATTTATAATCCTTGTTTAGACCTCCTGGGCCCAACGTCCCCAGACGGCGGATCCATTGCATTTCTCTCAAGTGTAGCGTCTCGTCACGATTCCCCCCTCTCCTGGGGGTGGGGACCCAATCAATTACCTGGAAACGTAGTTGGCTGGGCGTGTGTTTGTGTTCCTGAAAATGTTGTACTAGGGGGGCCTCTTTCTTGTTGGTGCGGATGTTGGACTTATGTTGACTAATCCTGTCTTTTATTTTTTGTGTAGTCTCGCCTACATATCCCAGGCCGCAAGGGCATTTGATGAGATAGATGACATAGTTTGTCATACACGAGAAATGGCCCTTTATATAGTACTTTTTCCCTGATGAGGGGTGGGTGAAAGAGTTACCCTTTGTGACATTGCCACACTGCGCACACCCCAAACAGGGGTAAGTGCCCTGGTTGGGGGATCCCATGATGGTGCGTTGTGCATCCATTTTTGCGGATCCAAGGTCGGATCTCACTAACTGGTCACGGATGATGGGTGCGCGTTTGTAGGACATCAGGGGTTTGGAGTGAAAAATACTGGGAATGCTCCTTTGTAGGATCTGCCAATGTTTGTATATGATTTTTTTGATAGAGGTACTCCAGGTGGAGTAGGTTGTTACACAGGGAATTCTACCGTCCTGTTTCGTACCGAATCTGGTTTTAGGTTTTAGTAGTTCGTCTCTCTTTATATCACTAACACGCTCTGTGTGACTTTTCAGTATTTGTGCTGGAAAACCACGAGCTGCGAATTTATGATTCATTTCTGTGAGTCTTTTTTCCGCAGTTGTGGGGTTAGAGACTATTCTTTTTACCCTCATTAGTTGTGAAAGTGGAAGTGAGTTGATTAAACCTGGTGGGTGGTAGCTTTCGTATAATAAGAGGGAATTTCTGTCTGTGGGTTTTGTGAACAGATCGTAATGTAGGTGGCTGTTTTCTACCTGGAGGAGGACGTCGAGGAACGGAATTCCAGTTTGGCTAGTCTCAAGAGAGAGAGCAATGGATCCCACCGCTGTGTTCAAGTCCCCATGGAAGCTCTGTAGGTCTTCTGGTGATCCCTGCCACAAACAGAAAATATCATCAATATACCGTAACCAAATTTTTACACATTTGTCGAATAGTGGGTGGGTATAAACAAATTGTTCCTCAAAGGCGTTCATATAAATAACCGCAAATGTCGGTGCCACATTGCATCCCATTGCGGTCCCTGCTATCTGTAGAAAAAAGTCGTCTTCAAACAAAAAATAGTTATTCCTCAAAACAAAATTCAATAGGTCTTGGATAAACAGGTTCTCCTTGGGTGAGTATTCCTGGTGTTGAGCCAGGACCTCCATGACGGTCCGAATACCATCTTCCGTGGGAATATTAGTATATAAGCTAGAGACATCCATGGTAACCAGAATTGAGTCAGTTCCGTGGATGTCCAGACCTTTAGTCTTATTAATGAAGTCTGTAGTATCCAGGATGAAAGATTTCCCTAAATGGGCATAAGGGCGTAACAGTTTGTCTAGAAGGATGGCAGCTGGCTGAAAGACGGAGTCGCATCCTGATACTATGGGACGACCTGGGGGTTTCTCTAGATTTTTGTGGATCTTGGGCAGGATGTAAAGTACAGGGGTTCTAGGGTGTTCGATCACAAGGAATTTCGCTAATTTGTCTGAGATTATTTTTTCTCCTTGAGCTTGTGATATTAAATTACCTAGAGTCGTTTTTATCTCGACTATTGGGTCATAATTAATGCGTTGATAGGTATTTCTATCATCAAGCTGTCTAAGGATCTCTCCCCTATAATCCTCTCTGTTTAAGATCACTATTCCTGAGCCCTTGTCTGCCGGTTTAATAATTATTTCCTTGTTCTGTCTAAGGTTGTTAAGTGCCCTTTGTTCTGACTTACTTAGATTGTGTCTCACCTTTATGGATGTTCCCTTTTTCTCCAGTTCCAGTAGGTCAGCTTTCACAAATGCAATGTAGGTCTCCACGGCATCATGGTCATGTGGTGGTTCAAAGGTGCTCTTTGGTTTGCATTTCTGAATTCTTGAGTGAAAGATAGTCGGAGTGGAGGTTGGGTCTGTGGTGGCCCATGTTGGGTTGTCCAATTTAATGTGTGCTTTCAGCCGGAGTAGACGGTAGAATTTAGCCATTTCTTGGTCCAAGGTGAAAGGGTTAGTATGGTTTGTACTGGCGAATCCAAGTCCCTTGTTCAAGACCATAATTGTGGTTGGATCCAGTGTGGTGTTGGATAAATTCACCACCAAGTTGGCTGGCTCTTTATTCGAAGATTCTCTATTGTCGTCTATCTGCTCCTGTTGTTGGATCTGGTCTGTATAGGATCTCGTCTGTATGAATTGGGATTGGAGGTGTCTCTTCCGGTGTTTCCTCCCAGACCTCCTCGGCGTCTTCCTCTGCGTGGCCGGGTATCCTCCAAAAAATCCGTGTCACTGGCGTTGGAGGATCTGGAAGCTCTTGATCGCGCCCGTTGGTGTGTTGTTTGGTTTCTTTGGGGGGTTCTATAGACGTATCCGGACTCGTAATCTTGACTATCTCTCAGGAATTTTGTGCGTTTTCTGTCCTCTAAGTTTCTTTTGAAGAAATTGATCTTCTGGGTTAAATTGGTTCTGATATTTGTACTTTCTTCAGATCCTATGTTACTAAATAGGGAGTTTTCCAGTACAGTGATTTCTTCTTTTGTCTTTTTGATCTCTCGGTCGGCTCGTTCCAAGATCAATAAGATGATGTCGAAAGATGCCTTATTTAGGATTTTTTCGAAGTTATGACAAAACTCTGGGTCCTCTGCGAATAAAGTTGGACGTAGGTTGCATCTCAATCCTCTAGGGATGCGTCTGGTTCTGTAATATTCTGCCAAAGTGACAGCGTGGAGTTCCAATGCGGTCACCTTTGTCAGTGATTTCTCAAGGGTTGAGTCCGATGCATTTGGCCCTGAATTGGTCAGGAATTCATTCGATGCCAACACGCTTGCGGTGATCCTCAGGGCATCTTCATCTGTGTAGGAGAAAGTACCACTGGTATCTCGTTGAATGTGAGGGAGAGACATCAAGACTAAGTGATGCGTAATCAGCCTGGGACGGTGACACGAGGTATCTTGGGTGGATCAGAATCTTCTTAGTTGTGGTGACACCTCAGCACACATCTGAATTAAGCGGCTTTTGTGGGTGCTCGTTTCCTGTTAACCTCCTTCCACCCGCGGAGTGAGATTATAGCTTTAAATAAGTTTTTCAGAAACAGCACACCGATGTAGCTTATTATTCAACCTTTATTTACCAGTGGTACATTCTCAAATTATTTTATGACATTTATTGCTGTCTGCAACGTTTCGGGCCCATTCGGTGCCCTTTGTCAAGCTATAAATGCAAAAATAAACACAGAACAATACAATTAAAAACGGAAAAAATTCATATACACATCAATAGGAATTCATATATATACACATATATATATATATCTCAATTACTGCTCCTTGATAGATGGGAATTTCATCCGTGATTCAACTATTGTTTCAATAAATCATTTATAATTCATAATTCATATCGTCCAAGGGACTACTGACTTCATATTAATTACATGCATGATTCATGTTTTGATGGTAGACACCGCTGTGAATGATGGCTCCTCTATGCAGCAACGGATGCATGGGGCCCAGATGTGAGGTTTCACATTGAATACGAGGAAGAGCGGTGGAATACTAGCATCAAAAACAACATCAATAAGGACGCATGTTAGACACATGTTGGTTCTACATTGATTTAAATAGTCTACTTCAGGGTGGGCATCGTTGCGGACAACTATCCTTCATGGTTATACCTATACATGAGGAGCCCACATACATCAATTCATTAAAAAAGGGGGATGGGAGTTGTAGTGCATCGGTATCAAAACTTAACATGATTAGAGTAAAATTCATGAGAAATCACAATTCATGGGGAATAAGGCATGATTTGAAGACGACATGATTAGAGCATGGTTTAGATAGAACATGATTAGAGCAGGGGATACAAAGAGCCTAATTTGGGTGAAGGGAACCATACAAAACGGCAATAATGGCAGGTTAAATACATGATAGTTGTACCGTGTAAGCTGACCAGGGTGACCAGCGAGTCCATAGTCATGGGGAACGCCCAGGTTGTGTGGTCTCACACTACACCCTTATGGACACCCTGGGGAGGAGGATAGCATATACAATCCAATGCAATGTAAGAGAGCAAGAACCTGTGGCACGAGGGAGGACCGTCAAAACCTCTCAGTGGTGCATGTCATCTAGTTGTAGCACATGGTGAGCAAACATAGGTGTTATGTTCCTGTAAACTGACTTATTCAGGAACAAGGTTACATACCTGGATGGCCGGTCTGTGTGTATCCACGGCGTGCGGTAACTGCGGTGCACGCCGCGGTGTATTTAACCAGAAGCCAGGTCGGATATCCGGCCGTTGCCGGCACATGGGGGGTGGGTCCAAGTGACGTGGCCGGCCCCCGTAAGGGAGGAGCGAGCGGGCTTCAGGCTGGTAAGGACCTGGCGCATGCGCAATATTACCCTGTCTCCGCGGCGCCATCTTGATTCCTGACACTTGAGTGGGAAAGAGGGGGTGGCGCATGTTTAGGCAATATCGTGAGGTTCACTGTGATGTGGCCGGCCCCCATGAGGGAGGAGCGAGCGGGCTTCAGGCTGGTAAAGACCTGGCGCATGCGCAGTACTACCCTGTCTCCGCGGCGCCATCTTGATTCCTGGCACTCGAGTGGGAAAGAGGGGGTGGCGCATGTCAGGCAATATCATGAGGTTCCCTATTGTCATTTTGGTACTCAGACGAAATAGGGGGGCTAGGTCCACTATGGTAGGGATATATGAATATGGCTTCACATGAGTATACATGATTTCAGCAAGACGGTCAGTGTAAGGCGCAGTCTCTGAGGTGCCGCAGGTTTTTGCATATCAGACATATACATTTTCATTCTATAACTACATCTATAGGTATACTATACCCAAAGGTAGTGATATATGAGTTGAACTATGGAGGTTGGTGAGTGGTAGTCTATAGTGGACGTTCTATGTGGGCCCATAGGGATGCGTTGTGGGTGAAGATCCTATTGGAGAGAAATACGAAAAAGCATATGAGTTAAACATTCATGGAACTGAGCCATTTTAAGCATATTTATAATCCTTGTTTAGACCTCCTGGGCCCAACGTCCCCAGACGGCGGATCCATTGCATTTCTCTCAAGTGTAGCGTCTCGTCACGATTCCCCCCTCTCCTGGGGGTGGGGACCCAATCAATTACCTGGAAACGTAGTTGGCTGGGCGTGTGTTTGTGTTCCTGAAAATGTTGTACTAGGGGGGCCTCTTTCTTGTTGGTGCGGATGTTGGACTTATGTTGACTAATCCTGTCTTTTATTTTTTGTGTAGTCTCGCCTACATATCCCAGGCCGCAAGGGCATTTGATGAGATAGATGACATAGTTTGTCATACACGAGAAATGGCCCTTTATATAGTACTTTTTCCCTGATGAGGGGTGGGTGAAAGAGTTACCCTTTGTGACATTGCCACACTGCGCACACCCCAAACAGGGGTAAGTGCCCTGGTTGGGGGATCCCATGATGGTGCGTTGTGCATCCATTTTTGCGGATCCAAGGTCGGATCTCACTAACTGGTCACGGATGATGGGTGCGCGTTTGTAGGACATCAGGGGTTTGGAGTGAAAAATACTGGGAATGCTCCTTTGTAGGATCTGCCAATGTTTGTATATGATTTTTTTGATAGAGGTACTCCAGGTGGAGTAGGTTGTTACACAGGGAATTCTACCGTCCTGTTTCGTACCGAATCTGGTTTTAGGTTTTAGTAGTTCGTCTCTCTTTATATCACTAACACGCTCTGTGTGACTTTTCAGTATTTGTGCTGGAAAACCACGAGCTGCGAATTTATGATTCATTTCTGTGAGTCTTTTTTCCGCAGTTGTGGGGTTAGAGACTATTCTTTTTACCCTCATTAGTTGTGAAAGTGGAAGTGAGTTGATTAAACCTGGTGGGTGGTAGCTTTCTAGAGAAACCCCCAGGTCGTCCCATAGTATCAGGATGCGACTCCGTCTTTCAGCCAGCTGCCATCCTTCTAGACAAACTGTTACGCCCTTATGCCCATTTAGGGAAATCTTTCATCCTGGATACTACAGACTTCATTAATAAGACTAAAGGTCTGGACATCCACGGAACTGACTCAATTCTGGTTACCATGGATGTCTCTAGCTTATATACTAATATTCCCACGGAAGATGGTATTCGGACCGTCATGGAGGTCCTGGCTCAACACCAGGAATACTCACCCAAGGAGAACCTGTTTATCCAAGACCTATTGAATTTTGTTTTGAGGAATAACTATTTTTTGTTTGAAGACGACTTTTTTCTACAGATAGCAGGGACCGCAATGGGATGCAATGTGGCACCGACATTTGCGGTTATTTATATGAACGCCTTTGAGGAACAATTTGTTTATACCCACCCACTATTCGACAAATGTGTAAAAATTTGGTTACGGTATATTGATGATATTTTCTGTTTGTGGCAGGGATCACCAGAAGACCTACAGAGCTTCCATGGGGACTTGAACACAGCGGTGGGATCCATTGCTCTCTCTCTTGAGACTAGCCAAACTGGAATTCCGTTCCTCGACGTCCTCCTCCAGGTAGAAAACAGCCACCTACATTACGATCTGTTCACAAAACCCACAGACAGAAATTCCCTCTTATTATACGAAAGCTACCACCCACCAGGTTTAATCAACTCACTTCCACTTTCACAACTAATGAGGGTAAAAAGAATAGTCTCTAACCCCACAACTGCGGAAAAAAGACTCACAGAAATGAATCATAAATTCGCAGCTCGTGGTTTTCCAGCACAAATACTGAAAAGTCACACAGAGCGTGTTAGTGATATAAAGAGAGACGAACTACTAAAACCAGATTCGGTACGAAACAGGACGGTAGAATTCCCTGTGTAACAACCTACTCCACCTGGAGTTCCTCTATCAAAAAAATCATATACAAACATTGGCAGATCCTACAAAGGAGCATTCCCAGTATTTTTCACTCCAAACCCCTGATGTCCTACAAACGCGCACCCATCATCCGTGACCAGTTAGTGAGATCCGACCTTGGATCCGCAAAAATGGATGCACAACGCACCATCATGGGATCCCCCAACCAGGGCACTTACCCCTGTTTGGGGTGTGCGCAGTGTGGCAATGTCACAAAGGGTAACTCTTTCACCCACCCCTCATCAGGGAAAAAGTACTATATAAAGGGCCATTTCTCGTGTATGACAAACTATGTCATCTATCTCATCAAATGCCCTTGCGGCCTGGGATATGTAGGCGAGACTACACAAAAAATAAAAGACAGGATTAGTCAACATAAGTCCAACATCCGCACCAACAAGAAAGAGGCCCCCCTAGTACAACATTTTCAGGAACACAAACACACGCCCAGCCAACTACGTTTCCAGGTAATTGATTGGGTCCCCACCCCCAGGAGAGGGGGGAATCGTGACGAGACGCTACACTTGAGAGAAATGCAATGGATCCGCCGTCTGGGGACGTTGGGCCCAGGAGGTCTAAACAAGGATTATAAATATGCTTAAAATGGCTCAGTTCCATGAATGTTTAACTCATATGCTTTTTCGTATTTCTCTCCAATAGGATCTTCACCCACAACGCATCCCTATGGGCCCACATAGAACGTCCACTATAGACTACCACTCACCAACCTCCATAGTTCAACTCATATATCACTACCTTTGGGTATAGTATACCTATAGATGTAGTTATAGAATGAAAATGTATATGTCTGATATGCAAAAACCTGCGGCACCTCAGAGACTGCGCCTTACACTGACCGTCTTGCTGAAATCATGTATACTCATGTGAAGCCATATTCATATATCCCTACCATAGTGGACCTAGCCCCCCTATTTCGTCTGAGTACCAAAATGACAATAGGGAACCTCATGATATTGCCTGACATGCGCCACCCCCTCTTTCCCACTCGAGTGCCAGGAATCAAGATGGCGCCGCGGAGACAGGGTAGTACTGCGCATGCGCCAGGTCTTTACCAGCCTGAAGCCCGCTCGCTCCTCCCTCATGGGGGCCGGCCACATCACAGTGAACCTCACGATATTGCCTAAACATGCGCCACCCCCTCTTTCCCACTCAAGTGTCAGGAATCAAGATGGCGCCGCGGAGACAGGGTAATATTGCGCATGCGCCAGGTCCTTACCAGCCTGAAGCCCGCTCGCTCCTCCCTTACGGGGGCCGGCCACGTCACTTGGACCCACCCCCCATGTGCCGGCAACGGCCGGATATCCGACCTGGCTTCTGGTTAAATACACCGCGGCGTGCACCGCAGTTACCGCACGCCGTGGATACACACAGACCGGCCATCCAGGTATGTAACCTTGTTCCTGAATAAGTCAGTTTACAGGAACATAACACCTATGTTTGCTCACCATGTGCTACAACTAGATGACATGCACCACTGAGAGGTTTTGACGGTCCTCCCTCGTGCCACAGGTTCTTGCTCTCTTACATTGCATTGGATTGTATATGCTATCCTCCTCCCCAGGGTGTCCATAAGGGTGTAGTGTGAGACCACACAACCTGGGCGTTCCCCATGACTATGGACTCGCTGGTCACCCTGGTCAGCTTACACGGTACAACTATCATGTATTTAACCTGCCATTATTGCCGTTTTGTATGGTTCCCTTCACCCAAATTAGGCTCTTTGTATCCCCTGCTCTAATCATGTTCTATCTAAACCATGCTCTAATCATGTCGTCTTCAAATCATGCCTTATTCCCCATGAATTGTGATTTCTCATGAATTTTACTCTAATCATGTTAAGTTTTGATACCGATGCACTACAACTCCCATCCCCCTTTTTTAATGAATTGATGTATGTGGGCTCCTCATGTATAGGTATAACCATGAAGGATAGTTGTCCGCAACGATGCCCACCCTGAAGTAGACTATTTAAATCAATGTAGAACCAACATGTGTCTAACATGCGTCCTTATTGATGTTGTTTTTGATGCTAGTATTCCACCGCTCTTCCTCGTATTCAATGTGAAACCTCACATCTGGGCCCCATGCATCCGTTGCTGCATAGAGGAGCCATCATTCACAGCGGTGTCTACCATCAAAACATGAATCATGCATGTAATTAATATGAAGTCAGTAGTCCCTTGGACGATATGAATTATGAATTATAAATGATTTATTGAAACAATAGTTGAATCACGGATGAAATTCCCATCTATCAAGGAGCAGTAATTGAGATATATATATATATATATGTGTATATATATGAATTCCTATTGATGTGTATATGAATTTTTTCCGTTTTTAATTGTATTGTTCTGTGTTTATTTTTGCATTTATAGCTTGACAAAGGGCACCGAATGGGCCCGAAACGTTGCAGACAGCAATAAATGTCATAAAATAATTTGAGAATGTACCACTGGTAAATAAAGGTTGAATAATAAGCTACATCGGTGTGCTGTTTCTGAAAAACTTATTTAAAGCTATAATCTCACTCCGCGGGTGGAAGGAGGTTAACAGGAAACGAGCACCCACAAAAGCCGCTTAATTCAGATGTGTGCTGAGGTGTCACCACAACTAAGAAGATTCTGATCCACCCAAGATACCTCGTGTCACCGTCCCAGGCTGATTACGCATCACTTAGTCTTGATGTCTCTCCCTCACATTCAACGAGATACCAGTGGTACTTTCTCCTACACAGATGAAGATGCCCTGAGGATCACCGCAAGCGTGACGGCATCGAATGAATTCCTGACCAATTCAGGGCCAAATGCATCGGTCTCAACCCTTGAGAAATCACTGAAAAAGGTGACCGCATTGGAACTCCACGCTGTCACTTTGGCAGAATATTACAGAACCAGACGCATCCCTAGAGGATTGAGATGCAACCTACGTCCAACTTTATTCGCAGAGGACCCAGAGTTTTGTCATAACTTCGAAAAAATCCTAAATAAGGCATCTTTCGACATCATCTTATTGATCTTGGAACGAGCCGACCGAGAGATCAAAAAGACAAAAGAAGAAATCACTGTACTGGAAAACTCCCTATTTAGTAACATAGGATCTGAAGAAAGTACAAATATCAGAACCAATTTAACCCAGAAGATCAATTTCTTCAAAAGAAACTTAGAGGACAGAAAACGCACAAAATTCCTGAGAGATAGTCAAGATTACGAGTCCGGATACGTCTATAGAACCCCCCAAAGAAACCAAACAACACACCAACGGGCGCGATCAAGAGCTTCCGGATCCTCCAACGCCAGTGACACGGATTTTTTGGAGGATACCCGGCCACGCAGAGGAAGACGCCGAGGAGGTCTGGGAGGAAACACCGGAAGAGACACCTCCAATCCCAATTCATACAGACGAGATCCTATACAGACCAGATCCAGCAACAGGAGCAGATAGACGACAATAGAGAATCTTCGAATAAAGAGCCAGCCAACTTGGTGGTGAATTTATCCAACACCACACTGGATCCAACCACAATTATGGTCTTGAACAAGGGACTTGGATTCGCCAGTACAAACCATACTAACCCTTTCACCTTGGACCAAGAAATGGCTAAATTCTACCGTCTACTCCGGCTGAAAGCACACATTAAATTGGACAACCCAACATGGGCCACCACAGACCCAACCTCCACTCCGACTATCTTTCACTCAAGAATTCAGAAATGCAAACCAAAGAGCACCTTTGAACCACCACATGACCATGATGCCGTGGAGACCTACATTGCATTTGTGAAAGCTGACCTACTGGACCTGGAGAAAAAGGGAACATCCATAAAGGTGAGACACAATCTAAGTAAGTCAGAACAAAGGGCACTTAACAACCTTAGACAGAACAAGGAAATAATTATTAAACCGGCAGACAAGGGCTCAGGAATAGTGATCTTAAACAGAGAGGATTATAGGGGAGAGATCCTTAGACAGCTTGATGATAGAAATACCTATCAACGCATTAATTATGACCCAATAGTCGAGATAAAAACGACTCTAGGTAATTTAATATCACAAGCTCAAGGAGAAAAAATAATCTCAGACAAATTAGCGAAATTCCTTGTGATCGAACACCCTAGAACCCCTGTACTTTACATCCTGCCCAAGATCCACAAAAATCTAGAGAAACCCCCAGGTCGTCCCATAGTATCAGGATGCGACTCCGTCTTTCAGCCAGCTGCCATCCTTCTAGACAAACTGTTACGCCCTTATGCCCAGTTAGGGAAATCTTTCATCCTGGATACTACAGACTTCATTAATAAGACTAAAGGTCTGGACATCCACGGAACTGACTCAATTCTGGTTACCATGGATATCTCTAGCTTATATACTAATATTCCCACGGAAGATGGTATTCGGACCGTCATGGAGGTCCTGGCTCAACACCAGGAATACTCACCCAAGGAGAACCTGTTTATCCAAGACCTATTGAATTTTGTTTTGAGGAATAACTATTTTTTGTTTGAAGACGACTTTTTTCTACAGATAGCAGGGACCGCAATGGGATGCAATGTGGCACCGACATTTGCGGTTATTTATATGAACGCCTTTGAGGAACAATTTGTTTATACCCACCCACTATTCGACAAATGTGTAAAAATTTGGTTACGGTATATTGATGATATTTTCTGTTTGTGGCAGGGATCACCAGAAGACCTACAGAGCTTCCATGGGGACTTGAACACAGCGGTGGGATCCATTGCTCTCTCTCTTGAGACTAGCCAAACTGGAATTCCGTTCCTCGACGTCCTCCTCCAGGTAGAAAACAGCCACCTACATTACGATCTGTTCACAAAACCCACAGACAGAAATTCCCTCTTATTATACGAAAGCTACCACCCACCAGGTTTAATCAACTCACTTCCACTTTCACAACTAATGAGGGTAAAAAGAATAGTCTCTAACCCCACAACTGCGGAAAAAAGACTCACAGAAATGAATCATAAATTCGCAGCTCGTGGTTTTCCAGCACAAATACTGAAAAGTCACACAGAGCGTGTTAGTGATATAAAGAGAGACGAACTACTAAAACCTAAAACCAGATTCGGTACGAAACAGGACGGTAGAATTCCCTGTGTAACAACCTACTCCACCTGGAGTACCTCTATCAAAAAAATCATATACAAACATTGGCAGATCCTACAAAGGAGCATTCCCAGTATTTTTCACTCCAAACCCCTGATGTCCTACAAACGCGCACCCATCATCCGTGACCAGTTAGTGAGATCCGACCTTGGATCCGCAAAAATGGATGCACAACGCACCATCATGGGATCCCCCAACCAGGGCACTTACCCCTGTTTGGGGTGTGCGCAGTGTGGCAATGTCACAAAGGGTAACTCTTTCACCCACCCCTCATCAGGGAAAAAGTACTATATAAAGGGCCATTTCTCGTGTATGACAAACTATGTCATCTATCTCATCAAATGCCCTTGCGGTCTGGGATATGTAGGCGAGACTACACAAAAAATAAAAGACAGGATTAGTCAACATAAGTCCAACATCCGCACCAACAAGAAAGAGGCCCCCCTAGTACAACATTTTCAGGAACACAAACACACGCCCAGCCAACTACGTTTCCAGGTAATTGATTGGGTCCCCACCCCCAGGAGAGGGGGGAATCGTGACGAGACGCTACACTTGAGAGAAATGCAATGGATCCGCCGTCTGGGGACGTTGGGCCCAGGAGGTCTAAACAAGGATTATAAATATGCTTAAAATGGCTCAGTTCCATGAATGTTTAACTCATATGCTTTTTCGTATTTCTCTCCAATAGGATCTTCACCCACAACGCATCCCTATGGGCCCACATAGAACGTCCACTATAGACTACCACTCACCAACCTCCATAGTTCAACTCATATATCACTACCTTTGGGTATAGTATACCTATAGATGTAGTTATAGAATGAAAATGTATATGTCTGATATGCAAAAACCTGCGGCACCTCAGAGACTGCGCCTTACACTGACCGTCTTGCTGAAATCATGTATACTCATGTGAAGCCATATTCATATATCCCTACCATAGTGGACCTAGCCCCCCTATTTCGTCTGAGTACCAAAATGACAATAGGGAACCTCATGATATTGCCTGACATGCGCCACCCCCTCTTTCCCACTCGAGTGCCAGGAATCAAGATGGCGCCGCGGAGACAGGGTAGTACTGCGCATGCGCCAGGTCTTTACCAGCCTGAAGCCCGCTCGCTCCTCCCTCATGGGGGCCGGCCACATCACAGTGAACCTCACGATATTGCCTAAACATGCGCCACCCCCTCTTTCCCACTCAAGTGTCAGGAATCAAGATGGCGCCACGGAGACAGGGTAATATTGCGCATGCGCCAGGTCCTTACCAGCCTGAAGCCCGCTCGCTCCTCCCTTACGGGGGCCGGCCACGTCACTTGGACCCACCCCCCATGTGCCGGCAACGGCCGGATATCCGACCTGGCTTCTGGTTAAATACACCGCGGCGTGCACCGCAGTTACCGCACGCCGTGGATACACACAGACCGGCCATCCAGGTATGTAACCTTGTTCCTGAATAAGTCAGTTTACAGGAACATAACACCTATGTTTGCTCACCATGTGCTACAACTAGATGACATGCACCACTGAGAGGTTTTGACGGTCCTCCCTCGTGCCACAGGTTCTTGCTCTCTTACATTGCATTGGATTGTATATGCTATCCTCCTCCCCAGGGTGTCCATAAGGGTGTAGTGTGAGACCACACAACCTGGGCGTTCCCCATGACTATGGACTCGCTGGTCACCCTGGTCAGCTTACACGGTACAACTATCATGTATTTAACCTGCCATTATTGCCGTTTTGTATGGTTCCCTTCACCCAAATTAGGCTCTTTGTATCCCCTGCTCTAATCATGTTCTATCTAAACCATGCTCTAATCATGTCGTCTTCAAATCATGCCTTATTCCCCATGAATTGTGATTTCTCATGAATTTTACTCTAATCATGTTAAGTTTTGATACCGATGCACTACAACTCCCATCCCCCTTTTTTAATGAATTGATGTATGTGGGCTCCTCATGTATAGGTATAACCATGAAGGATAGTTGTCCGCAACGATGCCCACCCTGAAGTAGACTATTTAAATCAATGTAGAACCAACATGTGTCTAACATGCGTTGTTTTTGATGCTAGTATTCCACCGCTCTTCCTCATATTCAATGTGAAACCTCACATCTGGGCCCCATGCATCCGTTGCTGCATAGAGGAGCCATCATTCACAGCGGTGTCTACCATCAAAACATGAATCATGCATGTAATTAATATGAAGTCAGTAGTCCCTTGGACGATATGAATTATGAATTATAAATGATTTATTGAAACAATAGTTGAATCACGGATGAAATTCCCATCTATCAAGGAGCAGTAATTGAGATATATACAGTATATATATGTGTATATATATGAATTCCTATTGATGTGTATATGAATTTTTTCCGTTTTTAATTGTATTGTTCTGTGTTTATTTTTGCCTTTATAGCTTGACAAAGGGCACCGAATGGGCCCGAAACGTTGCAGACAGCAATAAATGTCATAAAATAATTTGAGAATGTACCACTGGTAAATAAAGGTTGAATAATATACACTTGAAGGTAGTCTGAAGATTTGTCGGTTCTGTCTCTCTACTGATCCCAGTAGTAACTTTGAACTTGCTCTTGTAGGTATCTGGACCTTTAGCTGCTGTGTTGGTTGCAAAGCTAGCTGTTCTCGCACGTCTTATCTCTCTTGCAGGCCTTTCTTCTAAGGATTTTAAGACGTAAGGTGATGTTACTGGATTACATGCTATCCGTGCTTCCTCACTGACAAATTCAGAGAACTCTTTAAAACTTGGGAAGTTCTTGCCTAGATCTAACTGTTCAGACACATAGCGATTCCATCTAGAAGACACTTCTTCAGGTAGCTTAGTTAGCATTTTGTGGTTTTCTAGATAGTCATTCAGTACTTCTAGTCCATGAACATGTGGGATGGCATTGCTGCATGCTTGTAGGAAGTCACCATACTCTTGGAGTCTGAGGTGTTCTTTAGGAACTATTTTGGGCCAGTTATTCAAAAAGCTCTTTATACTAAGAAAGGGTGACCATATCTTGCATAAAATTTTTCCCAAGCTTGCTTGTAGGCTACTTCATCTTTTCTATAAAAATTACCTTCAAGAACTTTCTTAGCATAGTCTCTTAGTCTCTCATAAACAGCTCGTTTGGTTCTACTTCTTGCTTTAACTTCATCATAGTTAGCTGCAGATGATAGTTCTCTCATGAGCTTTACTAAATCTATGTGTCCATGTTCCTTACAATATCCTGGGAAGGTGTCATAAACGACCGCAGGTTGACATATGCTGCCATAAGCTCTGATTCAGATTCTTCTACCGTCTCTACCATAACACTCAAGTTCCTTTTTATAATTTCTTGCTTTAGCTTTCTATGAATGTCTTTAATGTATGATTTCCACCTATCATACATCCGGTTAAACTTCTTTTCTTTTAATGCTGCTTCTCGCACCAGATTTTCCAGCATCTTTGGGGTCGGTTTTCTGGCACGTGATGAACATCTTAATTCATCTGCTTGGGCTATATTTGTTTGAGGCAAGACTAATCCTGCATCAGACTCTTCTACCACAGACAGGTTCCCTTGCTCTTCAACTTCTACTCTATCTAGCTTTGTATCCTCTAACAATGGCATTGTAATACTAGGCTCAGACATTTTATTTTAAATGCTATAACAATTAATAATAATAAAAGTCCATTCACTTTAAAAGCAGTACTGACAAATGCAGAAATAAATGACTTTCACTTTAAATGCAATAGCAATAGATGCAGGCAATAAATGACTTTCACTTTAAATACTTTAGAGTCCGTGTACTACAAACTGTCCTTTGTTTTACTTTAAAGTCTCTTATTTCTGAACACAAATGTCTCTTTATGCCAAAGCCTGTATGCAATGATAAGTAATAAAAGGAAAGTTCTGACCTGATTCTGAAGAGCAGGATACTACGATCTGAAGGTTGCTGGAACAAATGTCTGTCTTAAAGGAGACGTGTCTTTTCTTGATGTGATGCAATGCTCTGCGCTGACTTGCAATGCTCTGCGATGACTTGCGATGCTCTGCAATGACTTGTGATGCTCTGTGATGACCTGCAATGCTTTGTGCTGACTTGGATAAGCTGCTGCAGACTTTGGGCCTAGTGGCGGGAAACTAGCTGGCTGAAGTACGTGGCCTCTTCGTAGATAGCGGTGCGGACACTCTAGCTCTGGACTTTGGCCTCCCACCCTGCGTCTCTCTCTCTAGGGATCGCAGGAGGGTTGGCGCTCTTTCTCTGACTATTTTGCCTTTTCCGTTCTTCCACTTTAAGAGTCGGCTGCAGTTTGACTAATGCACATGTTCTATGGCCTCTATGGTAGCTCCGCTGAGGTGTCTTTGCTTGCTCACTCAGGGAACAGTTGCTGCGCGGCGGTATATGCTGGCGCTCCATTGCTCTAATGCGCTCTTTACTGTGCAAGTTGAGGAGCGCAGCACTAGGGTAATAGTTCCACTGTGGCAGGCGCAGCACTATGAAGTACCTTTTGCACTGTGGCCTTAGAAGAATTTTGATATCTCTAACTTTTTAGTCCAACCAGACTGTTTGTTACTCTGTAATTCTTCTAGCGCCGTTCTATGGAACAGTAGGTTTATAGAGCACACCAAATGCTTGAAATAACTTCTTTATTAAGTTCAACTTTTCTTCATATATAACACTGCCGCCTCTGCAGCAGATAGTCCATGTACAAAACACGTGTTGAAAAGATATCACAAAATGGCGGTATGCATAAGATCTTGTCATTCAACATAAAATGATGGATATATTTCTCTCTTCAGTATCTGTACTCTCACTTTAAGTTATTTAAGCACTTTATGATCTCTCTGAGAGGTACATTTGCAAGAAAAAGTATGTGACCGCATTGGAATGATATGGATTTCTTCACAAATTGGTCATAAAATATGATCTGATCTTCATCTAAGTCACAACAATAGACAATCACAGTCTGCTTAAACTAATAACACAAATAATTAAATGTTTCCATCTTTTTATTGAACACACCATGTAAACATTCACAATGCAGGTGGAAAAAGTATATGAACCCCTAGACCAGGCATCCTCAAACTGCGGTCCTCCAGCTGTTGCAAAACTACAATCCCAGCATGCTCGAACAGCCTACAGGTATCAGCCTACAGCAGGGCATTGTGGGAGTTGTAGTTTTAACACAGCTGGAGGGCCGCAGTTTGAGGATGCCTACACTAGACTAATGACATCTCCAAGAGCTAATTGGAGTGAGGCGTCAGCCAACTGGAGTCAAATCAATGAGATGAGATTGGAGGTGTTGGTTACAGCTGCCCTGCCCTATAAAAAACACACACCAATTCTGGGTTTGCTTTTTACAAGAAGCATTGACTGATGTGAATGATGCCTCGCACAAAAGAGCTCTCAGAAGACCTACGATTAAGAATTGTTGACTTGCATAAAGCTGGAAAGGGTTATAAAAGTATCTCCAAAAGCCTTGCTGTTCATCAGTCCACTGTAAGACAAATTGTCTATAAATGGAGAAAGTTCAGCACTGCTGCTACTCTCCCTAGAAGTGGCCATCCTGTAAAGATGACTGCAAGAGCACAGCGCAGACTGCTCAATGAGGTGAAGAAGAAACCTAGAGTGTCAGCAAAAGACTTACAAAAGTCTCTGGCATATGCTAACATCCCTGTTAGCAAATCTATGATACGTAAAACCCTAAACAAGAATGGATTTCATGGGAGGATACCACAGAGGAAGCCACTGCTGTCCAAAGAAAACATTGCTGCATGTTTACAGTTTGCACAAGAGCACCTGGATGTTCCAAAGCAGTACTGGCAAAATATACTGTGGACAGATGAAAAAGAAGCACACCAACATCAAAACCTCATCCCAACTGTGAAGTATGGTGGTGGGGGCATCATGGTTTGGGGCTGCTTTGCTGCATCAGGGCCTGGACGGATTGCTATCATCGAAGAAAAAATTAATTCCCAAGTTTATCCACACATTTTTCAGGAGAACTTAAGGCCATCTGTCCACCAGCTGAAGCTCAACAGAAGATGGGTGTTGCAACAGGACAACGACAAAGCATAGAAGTAAATCAACAACAGAATGGCTTAAACAGAAGAAAATACGCCTTCTGGAGTGGCCAAGTCAGAGTCCTGACCTCAACCCGATTGAGATGCTGTGGCATGACCTCAAGAAAGCGATTCACACCAGACATCCCAAAACTGAAACAGTTCTGTAAATAGGAATGGTCAAGAATTACTCCTGACCGTTGTGCATGTCTGATCTGCAACTAGGGGAAACATTTGGTTGAAGTTATTGCAGTCAAAAGAGGTTCAACCAGTTATTAAATCCAAGGGTTCACATACTTTTTCCACTTGCACTGTGAATGTTTACATGGTGTGTTCAATAAAAACATAGTAACATTGAATTCTTTGTGTGTTATAAGTTTAAGATGACTGTGAATGTCTATTGTTGTGACTTAGATAATGATCAAATCACATTTTATGACCAATTTGTGCAGAAATCGATATCATTCCAAAGGGTTCACATACTTTTTCTTGCAACTGTATATCTGAGGTTCAACCAATAGTTCTACTTGCTCTATTTGGTTTGCAGTTTGCTCTATACAATTGCTTTGAGCAGTTCGTTCTATATAATTTCTTTGAGCAGTTTGCAGATTGCTTTTATGCAATTTGGTCGCAATTTGGTTGCAATTTGGTGGAACTGTAAGTAAACACATAGCTGGTTCAGTATACATTTTGTGAGGATTCGCTCTGGTAGGCAGGGTAAGCGGATGCAAAACAGAGGCAAAAAAGCAGTTTGTAAGCAAAACTTTCGTGTTTATTCACACACAAGGCAGAAACAAAATGACATTTTCCAGTCTTAGTGTTGGTTCACACAAAGGAAAGTCCACAGAACAAAAGATCTACCTTGTCGGTGGTACAATCTCCAGTAATCCACAACAGGCTTTAGGAGGCCTTTTTCCCCAGCGTGCGGCTCTCAGCCCTTTAGCACATTGCCATGCCTCAGTTCCCAAAATAGAGACAGTTTGCTGCTGAGCCCAGCTGTCTTTTAAGGAAAGCAAGCTGTTGTCAAAAGCCGGACCCACACTTAAAATCCAGTCCGGTGTTTGACCCCACCAGGCTGCAAATCAGCCCAGCAGCACACACTGGGAGGAAAATACTTGTCCTCCCAGACCATAACCTTCACTGTGTCACAAGTTCTAATCACAATCATAACGATAGGAACATTATATAACTGTTTTAAATACCTTTTGGTCTCTTGTTCCCATAAAACTGAACTCTGACTGGAACTGTGTGTCTGTTCAGCTTCTCTCTCTGGTGAATAACAATTCTAGCTAGGGGATTTCCCACACAGGCTATGTGTAATGCTGACTGTGATTGGTCAAGACTCCTGGGCAGTAACAACAGTTTAACGCTATGCTTTCTGTTGTGTCTGCTGTGTCATTGAGCATACCTTACATTCTTATAATGAATCTTAAAGGCATTTTATCTTTTCTGCTTCTGTAAACACAATATATAACTGTTACATGACATCCAAAAGCATGAAGTCACAGTAAATAACTCTGCTTTGTCTTTAACATATAAACATGTAAACTGTATTACATTATTAGCAGGTTTAGCTGTATACACATATAAGCCGTATTAGCAACCTAGGACAGGTCTTAGCTGACGAGCTACACTGTGCTTTTCCTACCACTCTTTCCCACCAAAGATCTGTTACCAAGAACTGTAAGAGATTGCTCGACTCTCCTTTCCTGCCATGTTTATACAACTAGCCTTTTTCAGCCAATGGACCAGGGAACCTAATCATAGTAAACGGCACCATGAAAAAAGAGCAATACATGAGGATTCTCATGACAACATCAGGCAGTCGGCAGAGAAACTTGGCCTTGGGCACGAGTGGACATTTCAGCATGACAATGACCCAAAACACACAGCAAAAGTGGTAAAGAAATGGTTAGCAAACAACAACATTAACGTTTTGGAGTGGCCCAGCCAACTCCAGCCAGAGTCCAGACTTGAATCCAATTGAGAATCTGTGGAGGGAGCTAAAGATCAGGGTGATGGCAAGGAGACCCTCCAACCTGAAAGATTTGGAGCTCATTGCTAAAAATGAATTGGCAAAAATACCTGTGGAGACATGCATAAAGCTGGTCTGCAATTATAGGAAGCGTTTGATTCCTGTAATAGCCAATAAAGGCTTTTCTATTGATTATTGAGAAGGGTATGAATAATTTTAGACTGGACACTTTTTGCTCAAAAGTAAATAAAAGCTGAGAAATGTTTTTTTTCCACAATAATGCCTTTTGTACACCGTCTTATTATCTTTTGGGAGACACCTATGTCATTTCCCGTCAAAAAAATTACTTGCTGGTTGAATAAAAGTAACTTTAAGTCAAAATTTGCCAGGGGTATGAATAATTATGGGCAGCACTGTAAATATAAAATTATTAGATTATAATACAATTATATAGGTTTTTTTTCTGTACATTAAAATAAATCTGTCATTTACTTCCACTGTATCACTGTAACCAATGCCAATGTTCTGTATCTCTTTCTACCATCATCAAAGCTATACCTTTGTCAGGGTGATCCATCTGTCTGAACACCAGAAAATTAGTTTTGTTTGGTATGCTAATGAGTAGAGATGAGCGAATCGAAGTTGACAAAGTGGAATTTAATCCGAATTTCAGGAAAAATCCGATTTGCACCGAATTTCCTCACGCTTCGTGGTAACAAATCGCATTTTTTCCTAAAATGGCTACTGCACATGTTAGGACATGGAGCAAGGAACTGTGGGAACGAGGGATCACCCACAATTCCAGGCATGCAGCCAATCAGCAGCCAGCCATCCCTGTGATGTCACAGCCCTATAAATAGCCTCAGCCATCTTGGATTCAGCCATTTTCCAGTGTACTTAGTGCAGGGAGAGACGTCAGCAGATGCTAGGGACAGTGCTAGGAAAGACTTTAAAACTTTTATTTTGCTGTATAGAAGTTCAGGGAAAGGATGGGGAGGAATCATTCCACAGTCCTATTACACCTTGCTGCACTGACTGCAGATCCAAATTGCCATTATACAGCTCTGTAATTTCAGAAAACCATTCTTGTTATTGGGGTGCAAGTGCTGTTTGATACAGCCATTAACAGGGTTTATTACAAGGAAATATTTCTATGTCTTATTTGCCCTTGTGCAGTGCAGTTATATGTTCTAGAGCAATTTTTGGCTTGTATTCGTGGGGAAAAAAGGGCTTATTAGCCGTTGTGTGATGAAGTAAGAAAATTACAGCCCTTTTTGGCGTATATTAGTGGCAAAAACATATATATTATTTGCCGTTCAGTGGTGCAGTTATATGTTCTAAAGCCCTTTTTGGCTTTTATTAGTGGCAAAAAATATAAAAAATTTGCCGTTTAGCTGTGCAGTTATATGTTCTGAATCCCTTTTTGGCGTGTATTAGTGGCAAAAAAATTTATATTATTTGTCGTTCAGCGGTGTAGTTATATGTTCTAAAGCCTTTTGTGGCATGTACTGTAAAGTCGTGGCCAAAAGTTTTGAGAATGACACAAATATTAGTTTTCACAAAGTTTGCTGCTAAACTGCTTTTAGATCTTTGTTTCAGTTGTTTCTGTGATGTAGTGAAATATAATTACACGCACTTCATATGTTTCAAAGGCTTTTATCGACAATTACATGACATTTATGCAAAGAGTCAGTATTTGCAGTGTTGGCCCTACTTTTTCAGGACCTCTGCAATTCGACTGGGCATGCTCTCAATCAACTTCTGGGCCAATTCCTGACTGATAGCAACCCATTCTTTCATAATCACTTCTAGGAGTTTGTCAGAATTAGTGGGTTTTTGTTTGTCCACCCGCCTCTTGAGGATTGACCACAAGTTCTCAATGGGATTAAGATCTGGGGAGTTTCCAGGCCATGGACCCAAAATGTCAACGTTTTGGTCCCCGAGCCACTTAGTTATCACTTTTGCCTTATGGCATGGTGCTCCATCGTGCTGGAAAATGCATTGTTCTTCACCAAACTGTTGTTGGATTGTTGGAAGAAGTTGCTGTTGGAGGGTGTTTTGGTACCATTCTTTATTCATGGCTGTGTTTTTGGGAAAAATTGTGAGTGAGCTTCTTGGATGAGAAGCAACCCCACACATGAATGGTCTCAGGATGCTTTACTGTTGGCATGACACAGGACTGATGGTAGCGCTCACCTTTTCTTCTCCGGACAAGCCTTTTTCCAGATGCCCCAAACAATCGGAAAGAGGCTTCATTGGAGAATATGACTTTGCCCCAGTCCTCAGCAGTCCATTCCCCATACTTTCTGCAGAAGATCAATCTGTCCCTGATGTTTTTTTTGGAGAGAAGTGGCTTCTTTGCTGCCCTTCTTGACACCAGACCATCTTCCAAAAGTCTTCGCCTCACTGTGCGTGCAGATGCGCTCCTGAGCAAGCTCTGCACTGGTGGCACTCCGATCCCGCAGCTGAATCCTCTTTAGGAGACGATCCTGGCGCTTGCTGGACTTTCTTGGACGCCCTGAAGCCTTCTTAACAAGAATTGAACCTTTTCCTTGAAGTTCTTGATGATCCTATAAATTGTTGATTGAGGTGCAATCTTAGTAGCCACGATATCCTTGCCTGTGAAGCCATTTTTATGCAACGCAATGATGGCTGCACGCGTTTCTTTGCAGGTCACCATGGTTAACAATGGAAGAACAATGTGTCATGCCCTGCTCTGACTATGTGCGGAGGCCGGCCAGAATAGCAGCACGTGTTTAATGTTTTGTTTTGGAGCTGTGCTGGATCCGCCTCCCATCAGGTGCACCAGGTTGGGTCATTAGTTTAAATAGCACTCTTTTCCTGTGCTCTGAGCGGGTTATAGAAATCAGTCTGGCCTTGGAAGCAAGGAAGGAGGGTTGTCTGTTCCAGCTCAGAGAAGATAAGTGTGGTTTCAGTTTTTGTTGTTTGCTGTCTAGGTTGTATTTGTGTCATCTCTCCCATCCAGGTTCTGTGCGAGCAGGCTGCTCCTATTCCCTTTTCACCATCTCAGGGAATCTAGGGTGTTTTAGCCCAGGCACGGGGACACATCATTCCTATCTTCAAGGTCTGAATGTGGGCTGAGCAGTGCAGGGAAAGAAGTCAGGGATTAGCTAGGAGGTGACCCTTCCCCTGCTTCTCGCCTAGAGCCTGGTTGTTGGTTTATCTGTTTGTCTGAGTTCCGGTCCGCCATGACATAATGATTTCAAGCATCACCCTCCTTTTAACATGTCAAGTCTGCCAACCCAATCAGCCTGACATAATGATCTCCAGCCTTGTGCTCGTCAACATTCTCACCTGAGTTAACAAGACGATTACTGAAATGGAAAAATTTTTTGGGATTACGTTAATTTTCATGGCAAAGAAGGACTATGCAATTCATCTGATCACTCTTCATAACATTCTGGAGTATATGCAAATTGCTATTATAAAAACTTAAGCAGCAACTTTTCCAATTTCGAATATTTATGTAATTCTGTATAAGTGGAAAAAGTAAGGACCTATTTGCCATTCAGCGTTGCAGTTACTGTATATGTTCTAAAGCCCTTTTTTGCATGTATTAGTGGCAAAAAAATATATATTATTTGCCAGTCTGCAGTGTAGTTATATGTTCTAAAGCCTTTTGTGGTGTGTATAAGTGGAAAAAAATAAGGGCCTATTTACCATTCAGCGTTGCAGTTATATGTTCTAAAGCCCTTTTTGGCATGTATTAGTGGCAAAGAAATATATATTTACTATTCAGCAGTGCAGTTATATGTTCTAAAGCCCTTTTTGGTGTGTATTAGTAGCACAAAAGAAAGTATTTGCCGTTGTGTGGTAAAGTGAGAAAATTACAGCCCTTTTTGGCGTGTATTAGTGGCAAAAAATATATATTTTTTGCCGTTCAGCAGTGCAGTTATATGTTCTAAAGCACTTTTTGGCATGTATTAGTGGCAAAAAATATATATATATATTTGCCATTCAGTGGTGCAGTTATATGTTCTAGAGCCCTTTTTGACGTGTATTAGTGGCAAAAAAAATATATTATTTGTCGTTCAACTGTGCAGTTCTAAAGTCTTTTGTGGCGTGCAAAAGTGGAAAAAAGTAAGGGCCTATTTGCCGCTCAGTTACATGTTCTAAAACCTTCTTTGGCGTGTATTAGTGGGGGAAAAAGGGCTTATTAGCCGTTGTGTGGTGAAGTAAATTACAGATGTTTTTGGGGTGTTTCAATTTCCTATTTATTTATTTATTTGATCTAACAGTATATCAGTCAGAGAAGTGCCAGGCCTTGCACAGGGGAGTGGCAGAGGCTTAAATGTTTCTGGCGCAGGCACAGGTTGCAGCAGAGTAAGGGGGCATAGCAGCAGGAGTCGCAGTGAGAGGCCTGAGCTCCCAGTGTCATCTAGCGGTCGTGTCTTGACCAGCAACCCAGCAGTTCTTGAATGGTTGACTCGGTCATCCACTTCATCCCAAGTGACATTAGACACCCCCAGCCAAGAGTCGGTGGGTTCGTTAGACACAACCCTTAGTTAGCATGGCCCGGGAACAGGACCTGTGCCCTCACCTCTCCTCATTCTGCCTCTGTCCTTTTCTATTCCATCAGCCAGAGAAGTATTATATGCTGTGGGTTCAGCTCCACTATACAATGAGGACGAGCTACTAGAGGACAGTCAGCAGCTACTGGCCTGCCAAGTAGTGATAAGGAGAGTGGCGTGGGAACTGGTGTTGCGAGCGGTCAGGCTCCTGAAACCGTTGAGGAGGACATCAGTGACATGCAGACAGTACTCGATGATGATGATGTAGCTGATCGCACTTGGGAGCCAGGTGAATTAGGTGCTTCATCTTCATCGGGAGAAGAGGGTGGCAGCTTGCCCATGAGGCAGTGGAGGAGCCAGCAAGACACTTGCGTGGCCGGGAGTCAGCAGGGTGGCAGCAATGGGAGGTCTGGAGCCAAATGTTCCCATAGTAGACCACCCGCTTCGCTGGAGCCTACCTGCCTGGAAAGTAGTGGTGCAGGGGTTCACAGAAGCAGCGGCGGTAGCAGTCAGTCAGTGCAGAGTGTTGGGGGTAAAATCACCTACTCGGCGGTGTGGCAGTTATTTGTTAAGCCGCCAGAGGTGAACATGGCCATTTGTAGAATCTGTGGGCAGAAGGTGAAGCGTGGCCAACAGCCCTGTGTCAACATATGCAGCGTCACCATAAAGTGGCCTAGGAGAACTATGGCTCTGATATGGTGGTCCAGCCTACCGCAGCAACCGCTGCATCACCTAGTGGCACGCACCTGATTTCAGGCAGTGAAGGCTCCACCACCTCAGCCGAAGGGAGCTGTCTGTCCTTCCCATCATCTGCTGGTCCTGATGCTCCTGCTCCTCCTCCTAATCCTTGTCAGTCCTTCAGTCAGCTATCGATCACTGAAGCGATTGCCAAGAGACAACAGTATGCGTGCACTGATCCAACGGCGCAGAAGCTGGATGTGCTCCTGTCCAAGTGGGCCAGTCTTTGAGCCTGTCGTTGTCTCCCAAAGTGCACGGCAGCACCGACGTGTGGAGCTGTAACTACAGTCAGGGCCAATACATATCCTTTACGGCCCACTGGGTGAATGTGGTTCCTGCACAGCCACACCAGCAACATGGCCAGGTGATGCCGCTTCTGCCTTCACGTCCTCACACCGTTGGTCATGCGACAATGTCCGCCTGTGCCTCTTCATCCTCCACCGTGTCCTGAGCCTCCACTGCAGGGACAATTCACAGTGCCCCTCAAGCATACCACATGTGCAGGGCATGGCGGAGTCATGCTGTTCTGCACCTAGTTTGGCTGGCGCAAACTTAGTCACACAGGGGAGGAACTGCTCTGTGTCCTTCATCAAGAAATCGAATCCAGGCTTTCTCCGCGACAACTCAAAATCAGAACCATGGTTACCGACAACGGGAAGAACATGTTGTCGGTGCTGCGTCAAGGAGGGCTGAGCCATGCCCCTGTATGGCACACATGTTCAATATGTTTGTCAAGCGTTTCCTGAAGTCTTCCACTCATCTGCAAGACATCCTAAAGGGAAATTTTGCATGCACTTCAGCCACTCGTACACTGCAAAGCACACACTCCTTGAGTTGCAGCGGCAGAACAGCATCCCCCAACATGGGCTGATATGCAACGTTTCCACCCATTGGAATTCCACCCTCCATATGTTGGACCGACTATACGAACAGAGAAGGGCCATGAACGATTTCTTGATGATCCAAGCGGACAGGAGTACTCCCCTGTGTAACTTCGATGTCAGCCAGTGGCAGCTCACGAGTTACACCTGACATTTGCTCAGGCCCTTTGAGGAGGCCACGTTATTTGTCAGTTGCCAGGACTACGGGATGAACAACGTCATTCCACTGCTTCATGTCCTGGAACAGATGCTGGTAAATCTGGCTGGTCAGGGGACTGGAGACGTGGCGCCTAGATCTGACGGCCACATGAGCCCTGTGACGGCTGACCTGGAGGAGGAGGACATTGGAGTGCAAGCAATCTGTAGCGAAATGGGTGGTTTTTATACACAGGTGACAGGAGAGGAGGAGCAGCCAAAGGAGCTACAGGGCAGAGGACCCAGACACACCGCGGCAGTATGCAGTGGATATGTAGGCAGGGAATCCCTCCATGTTACTTGCACAAATGGCCCAATGCATTCTCACTTGCATGTGTAGTGACAGCCGAATTGTCACTATTCAGCAGAGGGATGACTTCTGGCTCTCTACCTTGTTGGACCCTTGCTACTGGTCCAAATTGGGGGCCATTTTTACACCCACTGAGAGGGAGGACAAACTGAACTACTATAGAGACATCCTATGTAGTCAGTTGGCCGCTGCCTATCTGCGCCATAGTTTATCCTCTCACAGGTCTGACCGGGGGGGGCCCTCTGCGTTCACGTTCCTCTGCCATGTCTGCTGTGGCAGGGTAGGGGGGTAGGAGCAGTTCCAGCTCCATCAGCAGCAACTTGAGTCTAGAGTTGCTGATGAGCAGCTTTCTTCAACCACTGTAATGACCGACATCACGCACAGGGAGGAAAACAGGGAAAGCCCTGCCCAAGGGAGAGGGAAAGGTGGTGACCCCTAACTCACCTTGCGGCTGGCACCTGACTGCCCTGACGTCCCTAGACGGGTTCCTCACCCGTGCGGCGATCACGTGCCTAAACCCTGGCTTTCCCTAATATGAGCCCTAGATAGTGAACGGGCTGGTGGGATCGCTAGTCCACACCAGTATCACTAAGAGGGAAACACCAGGGAGAGGACAGACAAAACAGACAAACACATACACCCAGGTGGGCGACCACAATAGACCAAAAAGGTCCAACAGGGATCCGGAGGGTAGCGTTCTGGACCAACTACCAGAGAACGCAGCAACACAGCTCCAGAAGGTCAGAATAGATGTCCAGGCAGGAAGCTCTATCTCTGGCAACCAGAGAAGTGTGAGAGAGGAATATAAGGAGGTCTGGGAGTGCTGGACAAGGAACAGCTGAGGGGAAGGAGCTACGGATCCCTGAGTGAGCCAAAAGGGTTTGCAAAGCAAACCCAGAAAGCTACCATAAGGAAAACAGCCCTATTTTAAATAGAGTGTGCAGCCAACCGCTGCGACTTCCTGACCCCGGGTATAACGGAGTCAGGCGTGGTTCTCGATACCCTCGTGACAGTACCCCCCTCTCTACGAGGGGCCTCCGGACACTCAGGACCAGGTCTCTCAGGATGAGAGGCATGAAAAACCTGAACTAACCTGTCGGTGTTTACCTCAGACGGAGGAACCCACATTCTTTCCTCGGGACCGTAACCTCTCCAATGCACCAGATATTGAAGAGAGCGGCGGACCCGACGAGAATTAACAATTTTGGATATCTGAAATTCTAGATTACCATCCACGACAACAGGAGGGGGTGGCAGCGGTGATGATTCTAGAGGTGGAACATATTTTTTGAGTAACGACTTATGAAAAACATTATGAATTTTAAAAGTCTGAGGTAACTCCAGGCAAAAAGCCACGGGGTTGATGATGGCTACAATTTTGTAAGGGCCAATAAACCTAGGACCCAGTTTCCAAGAGGGAACCTTCAATTTAATAACCACACATAGTCATTCACTCCTAGGTCCGGACCTGGCGACCATCTCTTATCAGCCATGCATTTGTATTTACCTCCCATATTTTTCAAGTTAGCTTGCACCTTCTGCCATACCGATGAAAGAGATGACGAAAACCGTTCCTCTTCGGGAACCCCAGAAGACCCCCCCTCTTTGAAAGTACAGAATTGGGGATGAAAACCATATGCACCAAGAAATGGTGACTTGCCAGTGGATTCCTGACGACGATTATTTATGGCAAACTCAGCTAACGGTAAATATGATGACCACAACTCTTGGTTTTCAGACACAAAACCTCTTAGATATGTCTCAAGGTTTTGGTTGGTACGCTCAGTCTGTCCATTCGACTGAGGATGGAAAGCTGAGGAAAAGGACAAGTGTACCCCCAAACGGGAACAAAAAGCTTTCCAAAATTTAGAAATAAACTGGGTACCCCGATCCGAAACCACATCAGAGGGGACCCCGTGAAGCTTCAAGATTTCACTGACGAATACCTGAGCAAGAGTCTTAGCATTAGGTAGTGCGGGTAACGCAATGAAGTGTACCATTTTGCTAAATCTGTCCACTACTACCAAAATAACAGTTTTACCCGCAGACAAAGGTAAGTCAGTGATAAAATCCATTGACAGATGTGTCCACGGTCTATTGGGAATGACGAGTGGTAATAGAGACCCTGCAGGACGTGTATGTGAAACATTTGCGCTCGCACAGGTAGAACAGGAAGACACAAAATCCAATACATCCTGACGCAACCTTGGCCACCAAAAACGACGAGACAATAGCTCCAAGGTTGCTTTACTACCCGGGTGCCCAGCAAGTGCCGAATTATGATGTTCCTTTAGTAATTCGAAACGTAAGTTCAACGGTACAAACAATTTCTCTGAGGGGCAAGAGACCGGGGCGTCCCCCTGGGCCTCTAACACCTTCCCCTCCAAAACAGAGTGTACCGCAGAAACAACCACTCCTCTTTGAAGAATGGGTACCGGATCACTCACATTACCCCCTCCAGGGAAACAACGAGATAGTGCATCAGCCTTGGTGTTCTTTGCCCCAGGACGATAGGTAATCACAAAGTTAAACCTGGTAAAAAATAGCGACCACCTAGTCTGTCTAGGGGTGAGACGCTTAGCTGATTCGAGGTACAGAAGATTTTTGTGGTCCGTAATCACAGTGACGGGATGGACTGCCCCCTCTAAGAAGTGACGCCACTCCTCAAACGCAAGTTTAATAGCTAATAGTTCCCTATTGCCAATATCGTAGTTCTTTTCTGCTGCAGATAGTTTTTTAGAAAAGAAAGCACAAGGACGCCATTTGCCAGGAGACGGATCCTGAGACAGCACCGCCCCCACTTCCACCTCTGACACATCGACTTCAACAATAAAAGGCTGAGAGACATCAGGTTGGACTAGTACAGGTGCTGAGGTAAACCTCTCTTTTAGAGAGGAAAAAGCAACTTTAGCGGCGTCAGACCATTTAGAAAAATCAGTCCCCTTCCTAGTCATGTCAGTAAGGGGTTTTACAATAAGTGAATAATTTTTAATGAATTTCCTATAGAAATTCGCGAAGCCCAAGAACCGTTGTAGTGCTTTGAGGTTCTCAGGAAGATCCCAATCTAAAATTGCCTGGACCTTCCTAGGATCCATACGGAAACCTGAAGCAGATAAAAAATAACCCAGGAATTGTATCTCCTGAACGGCGAAGACACATTTTTCAATTTTAGCATATAATTTATTCATCCGTAGGACCTGCAGTATTTGTCTGACATGCACCTCATGTGTTTTCAGATCCGACGAATAAATTAAAATATCATCTAGGTATATTACCACAAACCTGACGATTAGATGACTAAAAATGTCATTAACGAAATGTTGAAAGACGGCAGGAGCATTGGTCAGACCGAAAGGCATAACTAGATTTTCATAATGCCCCTCAGGGGTGTTAAACGCTGTCTTCCACTCATCCCCCTCCTTAATACGAATCAGATTGTAGGCCCCCCTAAGATCAAGTTTGGAGAACCACCTAGCACCCGCAATCTGATTAAACAGGTCAGGAATGAGAGGAAGAGGGTATGGGTCTCAGATGGTTATCCGATTTAATTCGCGAAAATCTAAGCAAGGACGCAGGCCCCCATCTTTCTTTTTAACGAAGAAAAACCCTGCAGCCACGGGTGAAGAAGAGGGTCTGATGTGTCCCTTAGCCAAGCTCTCGGAGATATAATCTTTCATGGCTTGTCTCTCTGGACCCGAAAGATTATATAACCTGGTCTTGGGTAATTTTGCGCCGGGAATAAGGTTAACCGGGCAATCATAAGGACGATGAGGTGGTAACTTCTGACAACCCTTTTCAGAAAAAACATCCTCAAAATCCGAAATAAATGTAGGTAGGGTAGTTATGGAGGCGACTAAGCAATTGCTATTTAAGCAATTTTCTCTGCACTGCTCACTCCACTCCAATATCTCCCTGGCCTGCCAATCCACTACTGGATTGTGCGCTACCAACCAGGGAAGACCCAGCACTACCGGAGTCTGGAAGCCCCTCCAGAACATAACCTGAAAGCATCTCGTTATGGTGGTCCCCTACCCGAAGGTGTAAATTATGAACAATGTGGGTGAGGTTTCTCTGAGACAGGGGAGCAGAATCAATAGCGAATATGGGAATGGGTCTCTGTAAAGTACAGAGAGACAAACCCAAAGTGCGGGCAAAATGGGCATCTATCAAATTTACCCCTGCTCCACTGTCTAGAAAGAAAGAAATAGTCTCCGTCTTATCACCAAAAATAATAACCGCTGGCAACACAAATTGCGATGTACATATGGAGGAAACGTATACCCCCCGGCTGACATCCTCCACACAGCCTGGGGTTAGTAGTTTTTCCGACGGTCTTTTGTTTCTGAGGAAAGAAGGACAGACATTAATGAAATGACCCCTCTCCCCACAAAAAAAACAAACCCCACGCCTACGGCGAGCCTCAGGAGGACGGACCTGACGAGTAGTTCCTCCTAGCTGCATAGGCTCGACTAAGTCCGTACAGACTAACTGCTGCTTGGGAGGGGTTACCAATTGCTCCGGTTTTTTCAACCTGTCCCTAAGTCGTCTCTCTATACGAATAGAAAGGGACATAACCGCATCAAGGGAAAAGGGGGTCTCATATAATGCAAGCGCATCCTTAACCCTTTCGGATAACCCAGAGCAGAACTGACTCCTGAGAGCCGGGTCGTTCCATTGGGTATCCGTAGCCCACCTACGGAATTCAGAGCAATACTCCTCTACCGGCCGCTCTCCTTGTAAGAGTCTCCGTAATCTTGATTCAGCCAGTGCGACTCGGTCAGGGTCGTCATATAGGAGACCCAAGGCCCCGAAAAACTCATCCACTGACCGAAGAGCCTGTGAATCAGTAGGTAAAGAGAACGCCCAGGACTGCGGATCCCCCTGCAGCAGGGAAATAACAACCCCCACCCGCTGATCTTCATTACCAGAGGAGTAAGGGCGCAGTTTAAAATATAACCTACAGGCCTCATGGAATGTCAAAAACTTGTCCCTTCCCCCAGAAAATCTGTCAGGGAGAGGGACCTTGGGTTCCGCAACAACCTGGTTACCAGTAGCAACCGCTGGGCTTGCAGTCAGTTGCAATCGCTGCTGTTGCTGGAGGACCGACGCCTTCAATCTTACCACCTCCAAAGACAGGCCATGAAATTGTTTGGACAGAGCAGCAATTTGATCCATACTGGATTCTAAGTAGGTAAAATTTTATATATATTTTTTTTTTTTCTACCTACACAAAATAAGGGCCAGAGATAATGTAATGACCGACGTCACGCACAGGAGGAAAACAGGGAAAGCCCTGCCCAAGGGAGAGGGAAAGGTGGTGACCCCTAACTCACCTTGCGGCTGGCACCTGACTGCCCTGACGTCCCTAGACGGGTTCCTCACCCGTGCGGCGATCACGTGCCTAAACCCTGGCTTTCCCTAATATGAGCCCTAGATAGTGAACGGGCCGGTGGGATCGCTAGTCCACACCACTATCACTAAGAGGGAAACACCAGGGAGAGGACAGACAAAACAGACAAACAAACACATACACCCAGGTGGGCGACCACAATAGACCAAACAGGTCCAACAGGGATCCGGAGGGTAGCGTTCTGGACCAACTACCAGAGAACGCAGCAACACAGCTCCAGAAGGTCAGAATAGATGTCCAGGCAGGAAGCTCTATCTCTGGCAACCAGAGAAGTGTGAGAGAGGAATATAAGGAGGTCTGGGAGTGCTGGATAAGGAACAGCTGAGGGGAAGGAGCTACGGATCCCTGAGTGAGCCAAAAGGGTTTGCAAAGCAAACCCAGAAAGCTACCATAAGGAAAACAGCCCTATTTTAAATAGAGCGTGCAGCCAACCGCTGCGACTTCCTGACCCCGGGTATAACGGAGTCAGGCGTGGTTCTCGATACCCTCGTGACAACCGCCTAGTGAAGAAACTACTCATCAGCAGCAGCTAGACCTTGAGCAGGATCTCAACCAGAAGTTGGTGGCATACTTGGACAGCACCCCGCCAACCAACATTGAAGATCCACTAGACTACTGGGCAGCCAAATTGGATTTGTGGCTGCAACTGGTAGAGTTTGCCCTGGAAAAGCTGTCCTGCCCGGCCAGTAGTGGGACATCAGAGCGGGTGTTTACTGCGGCGGGGGCCATAGTTACCCCAAGAAGAACTCGCCTGTCCACCCAAAATGTGGACAGACTGACCTTTGTCAAGATGAATCAAGCGTGGATCAGCCGGGATTTCCACCCACCCATGCCTGATGCATCAGACTAGATCATCCATGATGCCACACCAACACTTTGACAAAAGAGACCGGTTTCTTCTGGCTACCTGCCTCAGCTACTATTCTGATGCTGCCACCCGCATGATGCCACACAGTGGCAAGTGCTCCTTCTTTCACCCACCATCTTCAGCTGGTACTGCCACCCACCTCCCCACTCTGTTAACTGGTCATTCTGTGGTCTCCTGATGCTGCTGCCACCTCACCACTCAGGTCTCCTGAAGCTGCTGCTGCCATGCCACCTCCACACTGTCATTGTGCCACCCTCTGGCCTCCTCCTGATGTTGCTGCTGCATCCACCTCCACACTCTGTCATTGTGCCACCCTGTGGCCTCCTCCTGATGCTGCTGCCGCCACCTCCAGACTCTGTCATTGTGCCACTCTGTGGCCTCCTTATGCTGCTGCTGCCACCTCCACACTGTCATTGTGCCACTCTGTGGCCTCTATATGCTGCTGCCACCTCCACACTGTCATTGTGCCACTCTGTGGCCACCTCCTGATGCTGCTGCTGCCGCCACCTCCAAACTCTGTCATTGTGCCACTCTGTGGCCTCTATATGCTGCTGCCACCTCCACACTGTCATTGTGCCACTCTGTGGCCACCTCCTGATGCTGCTGCCACCTCCAGACTCTGTCATTGGGCCACTCTGTGGTCTCCTCATGCTGTTCCCACCCTCCCCACTTCATGACTGGGCCACTGTTTTACCGTTTGGCCTGGCTGACATCATCATTTATTTGACCTTTCTTCTGATCTGTTAGAAGGAAGGAAAAATGAGAAACACAACGGATCCTGTCTATGTAACAGCTGTAATGCCTGCATGACATGGTCCCTATTTTGCATCAGAATTGGCTTATGATTTGGTAGCCAAAAGCAGGAGTCGGTACAAAACACAGAAGACATGCAAATATTCAATTTACGTGTCATCTCTGTTTTGGTTCCACTCCTGTTTTTTTGGCTTTAGCAATACTGATGGATTGCTGACCAAATGCTGACCAAGTGAAGGCGGATGCTCCACAGGCAGGATCTGTTTTTTGGGAGTTATTGTTTTAACGGATCAGAGGAAGGACAAAATAATCAGTGACGTCAACACAAACTTACTGCTGCCACCCACTCCACTCTGTCGGGGGGCTCTACTTGTATAAGCGTTTAATAGAACAGGTTCTTTAGAAATCTATGTGGAATCAGTGTATTGGTGAAAAAGGAGTGCGCTCTTTCACGCTATAGTAGGATCTTGGGCCTCTGCACTGTTCTTTATACCTGGAGCTAACATCTGTAAGGCTGAGTTCACACTTGAGTTATTTAGTCTGTTTTGGCCTTGTTTCTGCCCAAATAAGTGAAGTGCGCAGTGATTCTAAGAGCGACGCCCTTCATCTACATGTCATACTGACTCACAGTATTGTTTCATTACCAAAGCAGACTCCCTATCCGTGTTACTGCAAGGCAGTGTTCTACAGCACTATAAATGCTCTCTTCAGCCAGAAAATAGCAGTTTTTTTTAATGCGATTTGCCACAAAAAAATTTGGATCAAACAAAAAAAAAATTGAAAATTCAGCTAACTGGCCAAATTGAATTTTTGAGAAATCAGAGTGCCCAGCGGGGTATCAATGATGATTCAGAGAGCCCAAGTCCACCACCCCGAACTGCTCAGTCCTGCCTCCAATTGCCCAATTTCATCTCTCCCAAGTGCCTGTCTTCACTTGTTCCCAATACCTCCCCTTTCCTGGTGTTCGGAAAGACTGATAACCCTGACGAAGGTATAGTTTTATTGATGGTAGCCAGAGCTACAGTGTATTGGCATTAGTTAAATACAGTGAAGTAGGTGACAGATTCCCTTTAATATTGTACATTACTTTGTGGTGTTTGCCCAAAGTCTTAGTAAATGAGCCAAATTCAGCACAGTAGGGGCCAAAAACATATCTGTCTCCTGAGTAGGCCCCCAAACCAGGTAACGCCACCCCATGACCACTACCATTACTACAAAATATATTACCATACTGTTACTAAACAAAACACTGTACAAAGACCAATATTGCCACCATACAGTGGTAGATATTACTTTAACACGGGCAGTATAAGTGATTATAGTGCAGTTATGTACTCAGGGAGTTACAGTTGATGTTTCTTATTGGAATCACTCCCTTTTCCTGTCTTCTCCAAGTAAAATTTATAGGATCCACATTTTGCGGGGTTGAAGTGGTAAAGAAAAATAAAAAGGGAGGAGACTTCATTAAAGATATGTCGAGACTGGAGACTAAATGGATCTTTAATATGAATACAGAGATAGAATTATTTGCGTTCGATTAAGTAAGGGCTCTTTCACACTTGCGTTCTTTTCTTCCGGCATAGAGTTCCGTCGTCGGGGCTCTATGCCGGAAGAATCCTGATCAGTTTTATCCTAATGCATTCTGAATGGAGAGAAATCCGTTCAGGATGCATCAGGATGTCTTCAGTTCCGGACCGGAAAGTTTTTTGGCCGGAGAAAATACCGCAGCATGCTGCGCTTTTTGCTCCGGCCAAAAATCCTGAACACTTGCTGCAAGGCCGGATCCGGAATTAATGCCCATTGAAAGGCATTAATCCGGATCCGGCCTTAAGCTAAACGTCGTTTCGGCGCATTGCCGGATCCGACGTTTAGCTTTTTCTGAATGGTTACCATGGCTGCAAGGATGCTAAAGTCCTGGCAGCCATGGTAAAGTGTAGTGGGGAGCGGGGGAGCAGTATACTTACCGTCCGTGCGGCTCCCCGGGCGCTCCAGAGTGACGTCAGGGCGCCCCACGCGCATGGATGACGTGATCACATGGATCACGTCATCCATGCGCATGGGGCGCTCTGAAGTCATTCTGGAGCGCCCCGGGAGACGCACGGACTGTAAGTATACTGCACCTCCGGCAAATGGAGTGCACGACGGATCCGGACAACGCAAGTGTGAAAGAGCCCTAAGAAGTAAGCTAAGGGGATAACCTTATACCTATTAGATATGTTATAATATATGAGGGTGGAATATATAATGTTTAGATACTTTACCTGTGCCTGCACCACCCCCACACTGCGAAAAGAAAGAATTTAGATCCCGCAAAGAGTGAAGACATCAGTAAGGTAATTTAGGCTGATGACAGCATTGCGGGCACTTTTGTAGCAGGGAGGTGTGAATGCATTTCTGAAATAGGGAGAGCGCTGCACCAGATATATTGCTATATAATATATTGTACTTAATGTTGTTTTTTGTCCTTAATGTAAATGCCCCTTATATCCCTCTGAATAAATATAAATGCCGCTTGTGCAACTTGAATAAATGTTTATGCTCCATGAATAAATGTTAATGCCCCTTGGCCCCTAAATAAATATAAATACCCCTTGTGCTCAATGAATAATTAGGACCCCTTTTGTCCCCTGAAAAAAATCAAAATGACACTTTCTGTATGCCCCATGAATAAATATTTAAGGGTTTGGCCCATTACATTACCGCATGCTTAACAGCGTGTCTGGATAGTCAAGGGGTCTTTCAAACAAATACCACCTCATTAATGACTAATTTCTCCCAACAAAAATCACTATATAGTTTTATCTACTCTCTACTCTTATAGTGGGTATTGTCTGAAGTTAAAGCAAAGAATCAAAAGAACAACTTATAATTTGTCATATAATACCTTCCACAGTATTCAATAAAAAGATCATGATTTTAAACGTCAGAAGTCCTGTTTTCCCACTTTTGTCTAATTACCTGAGACTGGTTTTCAGCATCAGACATACATTTCAACATTCAGTAAGAAGAAGAATGATCTCACGGTAATTATGTAGATGTTCTGTTTTTACAGTGGAATATCTATATTTAGTATTTGCTGTGTCATTGTAGCTGTAGTTTTGTTCTGGTTACGCACTCATGAAATGGAATCCAAGAGCTGACATTACAATGAACCAAGCTGATGTTTCTTGAAGGTGGTTGAAAGGCAGTCTGCTGATACTTGGTCTAGTTTTAGCATATCCATGACCTTCTTATGCAGATGGTGAATGACTTCATAGTAAGCTGGTGAAGCAGAAATAATAATAAGTAACCTCTAGCTCAAAGCTTGGACCAAAGTAGAAAAAAAAAGTTCTTAATATAAGTTATAGGCTAATTAATTAATTAGCCAGATTTTTGCGAGGGGAGGCGGGGTTACCTGCATAAAATACCTGCAGGGTCCTCATCGGAACGACGACTGGGCGTCTCTCACTCCGGTAAGATCGAGGCTTTTCCTGTGGGTCCAGTGTCGGACCTGGCCGGCCCTAATATGCTATGTCTGGTTAGGTACCGAGGTCGGCATATATATTATTGTTTAACCCGGGGGCCGCTCTGCCCTGTCCGCTTCATAACTTCAGCAGCATACGCTTACCTGTTAGGCTACTTTCACACTTGCGTTCGGGGTTCCGCTTGTGAGTTCCGTTTGAAGGCTCTCACAAGCGGCCCCAAACGGATCCGTACAGCCCCAATGCATTCTGAGTGGATGCGAATCCGCTCAGAATGCCTCATTCTGGCTCCGCTTGGCCTCCGTTCCGCTCAGCAGGCGGACACCCGAACGCAGCTTGCAGCATTCGGGTGTCCGCCTGGCCATGCGGAGCCAAACGGATCCGTCCAGACTTACAATGTAAGTCAATGGGGACGGATCCGTTTGAAGTTGACACAATATGGTGCCTTTTCAAATGGATCCGTCCACCATTGACTTTCAATGCGAAGTCAGGACGGATCCGTCTGACTAACTTTCACACTTAGATTTTTTTCTGAAATATAATGCAGACGGATAAGTTCTGAACGGATACCATCGTTTGCATTATAGGAGCGGATCCGTCTGTGCAGACACCAGACGGATCCGCTCTGAACGCAAGTGTGAAAGTAGCCTTAGATCGATGCACTGGCGCGCTGCTCATAACTCCGTTTCCTTCCTCTGCCTGGTGGATTAGTCTGACGGCTGTTGTTAGGAAGGCGTGCTATCTAGTGGCTGCTTATGGTATTGCAGCTGGAAATGTATGAATCAATAGGTTCTGGCATGTATAATGCAAGGGGGAGGGGGGTACTTCAGGGGCCATTATAAAAATAATTACTGAAGGTTAGTAGTGGGGCAACAGGGGAAAATATATATACATAATTTGGATATTGCGAGGGTTAATAAAAAATAAATTAAAAAAAAGGAACATTTTAATTTTTATTTTTTTTGGTTGTCTGCGCAGTGCTAGTTACCTATTCCATGGCTACAGCATTCGGTTTGTTTATTTCAGGGTAGTCACGCAAGGTGTTCCCGTAGCGATACGGTATCCTGTACACATTGTACGTCAGCATTCGCACTCCAATAGGGCAAGAACGTGGGATCTTCATATAGGGTTCACCTCGGTATTATGGAAGCTCACCTACGTTAGGATCCGAGGGCAGGTATAGTTGTTTCTTTTGGTTAGTTACTGACTTTCACTAGTTGGGGGCTCACTATGTCACGTGGCGGTGGGTCTATTGGGTTAGAATTGGATCAACTTAATCAGTTACCAATACCCTATCATCCTGTCACGACTTACAGGATCAAATTTCGATATACGTATTCATATTAACTACGTTTTATTTAGGGTAATCGTACATTATAGCAGAGTGTACCAACTCATGGTATATTCTGAAGCATTTCCATGTCTGTATACAGACTCTAATTTAAATCCTGTCATGACTACAGGTTGCATAATAATGACTGTCACGTCTACAGTCCGATATAAGTCCTGTCACGTCTACAGGCATGGGTGCTCCAATCTGTCAGGACTACAGATATGATTCAAGTCCTGTCACGACATCAGGCTCATTCTAACAGATCCGCCTGACCAGTTTAGCCAAAGAAGGAAGGGGGGTTGCCCACCATGTCAGGCCTCGGTAGTATCTCACCGCCACATGTCATGTGCAACACGTGTGCTGGTGGTGGGGCAGTAGTTGGTTCATCACGCACCATCAGTTGGATTGCAGTAACACTTGGGTGCTATACTGGTGTTGGGCAGCATGTAACCATGATCTGCACCCAACTATTATAATTATAATTGTAATTCTCTTAGTAGGTATGTCTCGGGCGTTCGCCGAGGACCAATCCTCCTCCCGCGGAAGCATTGATTTGCAATCCGACAGAGGTTCTATTCAGTCACTGAGATCATGGACTGTTCCCAAGATAACGGCCAAACTATTGCGAAGAGGGATTCCATTTCCAGCTTCAGCTAGGAAAGCGGAACTTTTCCATCTCCTCTGCGAAAACACGGCTTCTTCAAATCAGGAACCCGTCGGTTTGGATACGATCCAGACATCAATCACCCAGTTACATGAGGCCATTAATACCATGGCATCTTCCATGGCAGCTTTCCAGGCTAGGCTGGAGACAGTTGAAGCCAGTTCGGCGGTATCTGGCTTTGCATCTCAGAGACCAGCCGCATCTACCAGTACGCAGTCCAATGTTTATGGTGGGTCTGGTTCTACTCCATCTATTGCACCTTCTCATTTTATCCCAGCAAATATTCGTCAGGATATCCTCGAAGGCAAAGACGTAAATCTAGCATCATTACTTATAGCAGCACGTGAAGCCCCAGATAACAAAACCATTACATGGGGGGAGGTATCAGTGGTCCTTAAAGGGAATCCGTCACCGGGATTTTGGGTATAGAGCTGAGGACATGGGTTGCTAAATGGCCACTAGCACATCCGCAATATCCAGTCCCCATAGCTCTGTGTGCTTTTATTGTGTAAAAAAAACGGTTTGATACAAATGAAGATTAACATAAAAGAGTCATATCTTACTTGTGTGACCAGAGAATAGTCATATTTTCAAACTCTTACTCATCTCAGGTTAATTTGCATATGTATCAAATCGTTTTTTTTTTTACACAATAAAAGCACACAGAGCTATGGGGACTGGGTATTGAGGATGTGCTAGTGGCCATCTAGCGACCCATGTCCTCAGCTCTATACTCAAAATCCCGGTGACAGGTTCCCTTTAAGTCTAAAGATGTAAGACTTAATGGGAAACTCAGAATAGCAGAATTCTTCCTGGCATTTAGCCTTTATCGTGACGTCATTTGCACTGTGAGCCCGCATAGAAGGGAAGAACTGGACCTATATTTGTATAAGGTGGTAGAGTTAGGTCATAAGTATGATGAAACAGCTTTCTATGACTACCACTGTTCATTTTCGGCCAAAGCTGCGCTTGCGCAATTTCAACATACAATTGATTGGTCAAACCTCGATACCGAACTGTTCTTTCGACATTTTGCCGGTCTCAAAGCACCATCATGTACAATGTGTAATTCATATTCTCATACTGCAGAATGGTTTTCCAATATTACTAACCCTACGGAAACAACCCAACCCAGGAGTGCCCCCGCCCCTTCAACTAGCAGAACCACGTCGGGTTTAGACAAGCTGGGTCGAACAAAATCAAATATTTAGGCAAAGCACAAATTTTGAATAATTTCAATTATGCGGCTTGTCATTATAGCCAATGCAGATTGTTACATTTGTGTGCAATATGTTTCAGGGCCCATCCTCGTATTACATGCTCACAAAAAGGTAACAACCCCGCATGACTAAGCGTAGTCAACATAGATCTCTTGAGCATATTATTGGACGGCCACCCGGAGCCTGCCCGCGTCTAATATGTACTCAGCGGTCTAGCTGAAGGTTTTCACACAGGTTTGCTGACCCTCCCTCAGTCGAATTATGAGTGCAAAAATGTATTATCAGCAGTCAAAGATCCCGAGGCAAATTCTCAGCTGGTACAGTTAGAATTAGACCGAGGCTATTTGATTGGACCAGTCTTACAACCTCAATATGACAATTGGAGAGTGAGCCCGGTAGGAGTTATAACCGGCAAATTTAATTTAAAAAAAAGATTAATCTACGACTTGTCAGCCCCACATTCATTACAAATCCCAAGTTTAAATTCACTTATTCCATCTGCAGAATTTACCATGAAATATATACATCTATCGACAAAGCCATACAGGTCATACTTAGTCTCGGGCAAGGGACTTGGTTTTCAAAGGCAGACATAACAGACGCTTTCAAACTACTCCCAATTTAACCTGAATTGTGGCGGTGGCATGGCATTAAGTGGCAGGGGCACTATTATTTCACAAACAAGCTCACATTTAGTTCAAAGTCCAGCCCTTGGATCTTTGACCAATTCGCCAGCATTCTTCATTGGGTTCTGGGAAATACCTTTCGTGTCAACCATGTAATCCACTACCTAGATGACTTCCTACTAATAGAACCCCCGACAGTAGTTCCCCAGGATTTACAAGTATTACAGACAGTCTTTGAAGATCTCGGTGTGCCAGTAGCTCCTCATAAGTTGGAGGGTCCCAGTACTTCGATCACCTTTCACTGTTAATATGCAAGCTAGTCTTCCAATGGATAAACTCCACAGGATTAGGGAGGTGGTGCATAGGTTCACTGGTTAGAGTTACAACCAAGGCAGAGCTACAATCTCTGTTGGGTATGTTGAATTTTGCAATACGCATTATTCCCCAGGGGAGATCTTTTATTTCCAGACTTCTCAATCTGCTTACCCAAGCTCAGGAGCAGGGTAGTATGGTGCTTCTAGACCCAGAGGCTTTGGCCGATCTGGATATGTGGGATAGATTCCTGTCTCAATGGAATGGAGTCTCCTTTTTCGTTCCAGTCGTGTCTAATCTATCCCCCATAGTCCAAACTGACGCCTCATCCTCGGTTAGGTTCGCAGGCAACAATGGTAGCCATTGGTTTGCAGATGCCTGGCCAAAGGAGATCAGGGAAGCGCCAGGGTTCACTCAGTGTTCATCGCTGTTTGAGATTTACCCAAGTTCTTGTCGGATTCTTTGCTTAAGTGCCCTTTCAGAAAGTACATCAGCTTACTGATTAAGATGGCAATGTATTTGGCTCTCTATGGATTCCTCCAGCCGGGGGAGTTTACTTCTGCCAGTCCAGGCAAGTGCTTCCTGAACAATTGGCGTCGAACGGCATGCATTATATCCTCAAATTATATTCCACCAAAACCTCGCGGCTGGGGAATTCCGTACAAGTCATATACTTTCCCACCGATACTGAATGGTGTATGGTCAAAGTTCTGCATAAATGGATGCATTTAAACAAGTCTGTCTCCAGTGATTCTCCTTTGCTTAGACTTGGGACGGTACCTCTGAGTACACAGTCCTTCTTGAAATACATCCGCATCTTGCTAGCTAGCTCTGGCACTGTCCCCCAATCAATTACTGGCCACTCGTTCCGTATTGGTGCTGCCTCTGAGGCTTCAAAGAATAATGTGCCTGTGCATGTGATTAAAAAGTTAGGCTGATGGAAATCATCATGTTATACACTGCGTGCAGAATTATTAGGCAAATGAGTATTTTGACCACATCATCCTCTTTATGCATGTTGTCTTACTCCAAGCTGTATAGGCTCGAAAGCCTACTATCAATTAAGCATATTAGGTGATGTGCATCTCTGTAATGATAAGGGGTGTGGTCTAATGACATCAACACCCTATATTAGGTGTGCATAATTATTAGGCAACTTTCTTTTCTTTGGCAAAATGGGTCAAAAGAAGGACTTGACAGGCTCAGAAAAGTCAAAAATAGTGAGATATCTTGCAGAGGGATGCAGCACTCTTAAAATTGCAAAGCTTCTGAAGCGTGATCATCGAACAATCAAGCGTTTCATTCAAAATAGTCAACAGGGTCGCAAGAAGCGTGTGGAAAAACCAAGGCGCAAAATAACTGCCCATGAACTGAGAAAAGTCAAGCGTGCAACTGCCAAGATGCCACTTGCCACCAGTTTGGCCATATTTCAGAGCTGCAACATCACTGGAGTGCCCAAAAGCACAAGGTGTGCAATACTCAGAGACATGGCCAAGGTAAGAAAGGCTGAAAGACGACCACCACTGAACAAGACACACAAGCTGAAACGTCAAGACTGATTTTTCTAAGGTTTTATGGACTGATGAAATGAGAGTGAGTCTTGATGGGCCAGATGGATGGGCCCGTGGCTGGATTGGTAAAGGGCAGAGAGCTCCAGTCCGACTCAGTCGCCAGCAAGGTGGAGGTGGAGTACTGGTTTGGGCTGGTATCATCAAAGATGAGCTTGTGGGGCCTTTTCGGGTTGAGGAGGGAGTCAAGCTCAACTCCCAGTCCTACTGCCAGTTTCTGGAAGACACCTTCTTCAAGCAGTGGTACAGGAAGAAGTCTGCATCCTTCAAGAAAAACATGATTTTCATGCAGGACAATGCTCCATCACACGCGTCCAAGTACTCCACAGCGTGGCTGGCAAGAAAGGGTATAAAAGAAGAAAATCTAATGACATGGCCTCCTTGTTCACCTGATCTGAACCCCATTGAGAACCTGTGGTCCATCATCAAATGTGAGATTTACAAGGAGGGAAAACAGTACACCTCTCTGAACAGTGTCTGGGAGGCTGTGGTTGCTGCTGCACACAATGTTGATGGTGAACAGATCAAAACACTGACAGAATCCATGGATGGCAGGCTTTTGAGTGTCCTTGCAAAGAAAGGTGGCTATATTGGTCACTGATTTGTTTTTGTTTTGCTTTTGAATGTCAGAAATGTATATTTGTGAATGTTGAGATGTTATATTGGTTTCACTGGTAAAAAATAAATAATTGAAATGGGTATATATTTGTTTTTTGTTAAGTTGCCTAATAATTATGCACAGTAATAGTCACCTGCACACACAGATATCCCCCTAAAATAGCTAAAACTAAAAACAAACTAAAAACTACTTCCAAAAATATTCAGCTTTGATATTAATGAGTTTTTTGGGTTCATTGAGAACATGGTTGTTGTTCAATAATAAAATTAATCCTCAAAAATACAACTTGCCTAATAATTCTGCACAATTTTTCGCCTGTACTTGTTATATACCAGATCCTCGTGTGGAGATGTCAGATGCTTTTCGGAAATTGGTGGACTAATTTATGTTAATAAATAAGTTAATTCAATCTATGGTCTGTTATTTTTGGCACCTTTAGCCTGCCCTATTTTCAGCAGTTCCGGCACTCACACTACTGCTTAGTTAGATAGAATAGGCTAGGTACCAACGGTTGCCGATTCAAGGATAAATGTTCCTTGTTTCCCCTGAGCACATAAAAATGCCCCTTTTGCCCTCAGAACACAACATGGGACACTGGCGTCCTGGCACTGGCAGAGAGATGAAGTGACATGATTGCTTCACCTGAGCTTTGACACTGATGTCCTGTGTGTGTTTTGATGTCCTGTAGGCTGCAGGTCTAAAGTGCCATGTGGCTTACACGATGCAGAATGGTACAGTAGGCAGTCTGTGGCTCCATGCTCTACCACAAGTGTAACACCCCAGAGTGGTGTTACCACTCCTGCAGCCGCCTACTATCTCAAATAGGCTAACCTGAATGTCATCTGTGTATTTCTATCCAGGTCCTTTATATGGTGCAATGTTAATATCTCTATGCAACTGTGTTATTACATGTGCTGTGCCTGGTTCACCAGCAGGTGGCAGTGCAAATGGCCGAGCAATAGTTAGAGAGAATGGAATTTACCATTCCATTCTCCCACCTTTGGACAGAAGTGGACCAGTCCTGCTTCCTGCCGGAATGGTGGGGCAGAAGTTTCCAGTGAGTTCTACCCCAGCGAGGGGAAGGGAGTGCAGGGACACCTCACTGCCTGACGTGCCCACGCCAGCCAGAGCACCCTGAGCTCTGCTGGCCATTGAGGCAGAAGCTTGGAAGCCTCAGGAGCCAGGAGAATAGTTCCTTGGCTGAAACTAAGTCAGACTAAAGAGTTGAGTGCAGCATAAAGAATAAATCAAAGTTACTAAGCTAGTTCAAAGAAAGAGTCGCGCTGCCTCACTTGGCTATATATTCACAAGTCCTGATCAGGATAGGATACAACAGCTCTTTGGTGATGCCAAACAACAAAGTCCCACAGGAAGATAATCTCGGTCACAAAACCACCCCTCTGTAGATATAAAGGTTAAGGCACATAGTGAAGGTCCACCAATGTTTCCGATGATAATTGATTTTATTATACTCACAAAGGTATAAAATCAGTAGGCATAAAACAAAATAAAATCTCTGTGGTTATAACACCGCCCTTTATTGAAGAGAAAGTTACTAAGCTAGTCTGTCAGTACAGCAGAGAGAAAGAGATAAAGCAGAGTTGAGTTTGCCTGCCAGTTCATGTTAAAGTCTGCTGGAACCAAGACAAAGCCTGAAAACTGTTTGAAGAAACGTTTATTCAAGTAAAGCTGCCATAAACTTCATCTCAAGGTCTGGACTCAAGTTATTCTTTCAAATCCCTCAATTATTCCCCCTTTTTATTGCTACTAAACTAGGGATGCGATAGGAGGGACCCTGGGGGGAGGCATCCCATTGCACAAGCATCAATTGTATCGGCATTCTGCTGCTGCCGATAGAGTTCACGGGTAGTGCTCGCCAGGCCACTGGTGACCTTGGTAGGCCCCATCATACCAGCGGTGCCCTGTTGTCCACACCTCTGGTATGTCACTTTCTTTTGATGAACGTACTCATTATATTACAGTATGGCTAACAACTAGGGATGAGCGAACCCGAACTGTATAGTTCGGGTTCGTACCGAATTTTGGGGTGTCCGTGATACGGACCCGAACCCGAACATTTTCGTAAAAGTCCGGGTTCGGGTTCGGTGTTCGGCGCTTTCTTGGCGCTTTTTGAAAGGCTGCAAAGCAGCCAATCAACAAGCGTCATACTACTTGCCCCAAGAGGCCATCACAGCCTTGCCTACTATTGGCATGGCTGTGATTGGCCAGTGCAGCATGTGACCCAGCCTCTATATAAGCTTGGGTCACGTAGCACTGCACGTCACTCTGCTGATTCAAGCATAGGGAGAGGTTGCAGCTGCGACGTTAGGGCGAGATTAGGCAGATTAACTCCTCCAAAAGACTTCATTCTGTGATCGATCTGCAGCTGTGGATCATTGAAGTGCTAATATCGACTTGCTCACTTTTTTGAGGCTGCCCAGAGCGTTTTTAGATCACTTTTTTCTGGGGTGATCGGCGGCCATTTTGTGACTTGTGGTGCGCCAGCACAAGCTATCACCAAGTGTATTTAACCATCAATAGTGTGGTTATTTTGTGCTATATCCTACATCAGCTGCAGGCTGAGCCTGTGTCACCGAAGTGCATTTAACCATCAACAGTCTGGTTATTTTTTGGCCATATACTACATCAGCTGCAGGCTGAGCCTGTGTCACCGAAGTGCATTTAACCATCAACAGTCTGGTTATTTTTTGGCCATATACTACATCTGGTGCAGGCTGAGCCTGTGTCACCCAAGTGCATTTAACCATCAATAGTGTGGTTATTTTTTGGCCATATACTACATCAGGGGCAAGTTGAGCCTGTCACCCAGCGCCTAAAAAATAGACCTGACATTTCTATTCAACCAAATCTGTACTGTTTTAGCTGGTCAAGTTATTTGTGGTGACCGTAAAAGCACATTTTTTGTTCTGGGTTGAAAAACTATTCCCAAATTTGCCATTCTCAAAATAACTAGTTTCTGCTATATGAGGCCAACTTGAAATCTATCCCAAAAAGGATATCTTACATTGAAGGTGCTGATAGTGTCATTCAGAAAAACCTAAGACACACGCTACCGTGCAGATAGAAGTCTGATTCTGTAATTAAACCTATACCTGTCACACAGCACAAAAAAAAAACAGGCCTCACATTTCTATTCAACCAAATCTGTACTGTTTTAGCTGGTCAAGTTATTTGTAGTGACCGTAAAAGCACATTTTTTGTTCTGGGTTGAAAAACTATTCCCAAATTTGCCATTCTCAAAATAACTAGTTTCTGCTATATGAGGCCTACTTAAAATCTATCCCAAAAAGGATATCTTACATTGAAGGTGCTGATAGTGTCATTCAGAAAAACCTAAGACACACGCTACCGTGCAGATAGAAGTCTGATTCTGTGATTAAACCTATACCTGTCACACAGCGCAAAAAAAAACAGGCCTCACATTTCTATTCAACCAAATCTGTACTGTTTTAGCTGGTCAAGTTATTTGTAGTGACCGTAAAAGCACACTTTTTGTTCTGGGTTGAAAAACTATTCCCAAATTTGCCATTCTCAAAATAACTAGTTTCTGCTATATGAGGCCTACTTAAAATCTATCCCAAAAAGGATATCTTACATTGAAGGTGCTGATAGTGTCATTCAGAAAAACCTAAGACACACGCTACCGTGCAGATAGAAGTCTGATTCTGTGATTAAACCTATACCTGTCACACAGCGCAAAAAAAAAACAGGCCTCACATTTCTATTCAACCAAATCTGTACTGTTTTAGCTGGTCAAGTTATTTGTAGTGACCGTAAAAGCACACTTTTTGTTCTGGGTTGAAAAACTATTCCCAAATTTGCCATTCTCAAAATAACTAGTTTCTGCTATATGAGGCCAACTTGAAATCTATCCCAAAAAGGATATCTTACATTGAAGGTGCTGATAGTGTCATTCAGAAAAACCTAAGACACACGCTACCGTGCAGATAGAAGTCTGATTCTGTGATTAAACCTATAGCTGTCACACAGCGCAAAAAAAAACAGGCCTCACATTTCTATTCAACCAAATCTGTACTGTTTTAGCTGGTCAAGTTATTTGTAGTGACCGTAAAAGCACATTTTTTGTTCTGGGTTGAAAAACTATTCCCAAATTTGCCATTCTCAAAATAACTAGTTTCTGCTATATGAGGCCAACTTGAAATCTATCCCAAAAAGGATATCTTACATTGAAGGTTCTGATAGTGTCATTCAGAAAAACCTAAGACACACGCTACCGTGCAGATAGAAGTCTGATTCTGTGATTAAACCTATACCTGTCACACAGCGCAAAAAAAAACAGGCCTCACATTTCTATTCAACCAAATCTGTACTGTTTTAGCTGGTCAAGTTATTTGTAGTGACCGTAAAAGCACATTTTTTGTTCTGGGTTGAAAAACTATTCCCAAATTTGGCATTCTCAAAATAACTAGTTTCTGCTATATCAGGCCTACTTGAAATCTATCCCAAAAAGGATATCTTACATTGAAGGTGCTGATAGTGTCATTCAGAAAAACCTAAGACACACGCTACCGTGCAGATAGAAGTCTGATTCTGTGATTAAACCTATACCTGTCACACAGCGCAAAAAAAAACAGGCCTCACATTTCTATTCAACCAAATCTGTACTGTTTTAGCTGGTCAAGTTATTTGTAGTGACCGTAAAAGCACATTTTTTGTTCTGGGTTGAAAAACTATTCCCAAATTTGCCATTCTCAAAATAACTAGTTTCTGCTATATGAGGCCTACTTAAAATCTATCCCAAAAAGGATATCTTACATTGAAGGTGCTGATAGTGTCATTCAGAAAAACCTAAGACACATGCTACCGTGCAGATAGAAGTCTGATTCTGTGATTAAACCTATACCTGTCACACAGCGCAAAATAAACAGGCCTCACATTTCTATTCAACCAAATCTGTACTGTTTTAGCTGGTCAAGTTATTTGTAGTGACCGTAAAAGCACACTTTTTGTTCTGGGTTGAAAAACTATTCCCAAATTTGCCATTCTCAAAAATTGTGGTGAACGGGAACAATGAGGAAAACATCTAATAAGGGACGCGGACGCGGACGTGGACATGGTCGTGGTGGTGTTAGTGGACCCTCTGGTGCTGGGAGAGGACGTGGCCGTTCTGCCAGAGCCACACGTCCTAGTGAACCAACTACCTCAGGTCCCAGTAGCCAGCAGAATATACAGCGATATTTTGTGGGGCCCAATGCCGTTCTAAGGATGGTAAGGCCTGAGCAGGTACAGGCATTAGTCAATTGGGTGGCCGACAGTGGATCCAGCACGTTCACATTATCTCCCACCCAGTCTTCTGCAGAAAGCGCACAGATGGCACATGAAAACCAAGCCCATCAGTCTGTCACATCACCCCCATGCATATCAGGGAAACTGTCTGAGCCTCAAGTTATGCAGCAGTCTTTTATGCTGTTTGAAGACTCTGCTGCCAGGGTTTCCCAAGGGCATCCACCTAGCCCTTCCCCAGGGGTGGAAGAGATAGAATGCACTAACGCACAACCACTTATGTTTCCTGATGACGAGGACATGGGAATACCACCTCAGCACGTCTCTGATGATGACGAAACACAGGTGCCAACTGCTGCGTCTTCCTGCAGTGTGCAGACTGAACAGGAGGTCAGGGATCAAGACTGGGTGGAAGACGATGCAGGGGACGATGAGGTCCTAGACCCCACATGGAATGAAGGTCGTACCACTGACTTTCAGAGTTTCGGAGGAAGAGGCAGTGGTGAGACCGAGCCAACAGCGTAGCAAAAGAGGGAGCAGTGGGCAAAATCAGAACACCCTCCACCAAGAGACTCCGCCTGCTACTGACCGCCGCCCTCTGGGACCGAGCACCCCAAAGGCAGCTTCAAGGAGTTCCCTGGCATGGCACTTCTTCAAACAATGTGCTGACGACAAGACCCGAGTGGTTTGCACGCTGTGCCATCAGAGCCTGAAGCGAAGCATTAACGTTCTGAACCTAAGCACAACCTGCATAACCAGGCACCTGCATGCAAAGCATGAACTGCAGTGGAGTAAACACCTTAAAAACAAGGAAGTCACTCAGGCTCCCCCTGCTACCTCTTCTGCTGCCGCCTCGGCCTCTTCTGCTGCTGCCGCCGCCTCGGCCTCTTCTGCTGCTGCTGCCGCCGCCTCGGCCTCTTCCTCTGCCTCTGGAGGAACGTTGGCACCTGCCGCCCAGCAAACATGGGATGTACCACCAACACCACCACCTGCGTCACCAAGCATCTCAACCATGTCCCACGGCAGCGTTCAGCTCTCCATCTCACAAGCATTTGAGAGAAAGCGTAAATTCCCACCTAGCCACCCTCGATCCCTGGCCCTGAATGCCAGCATTTCTAAACTACTGGCCTATGAAATGCTGTCATTTAGGCTGGTGGACACACACAGCTTCAAACAGCTCATGTCGCTTGCTGTCCCACAGTATGTTGTTCCCAGCCGCCACTACTTCTCCAAGAGAGCAGTGCCTTTCATGCACAAACAAGTGTCCGATAAAATCAAGTGTGCACTGCGCAACGCCATCTGTGGCAAGGTCCACCTAACCACAGATACGTGGACCAGTAAGCACGGCCAGGGACGCTATATCTCCCTAACTGCACACTGGGTAAATGTAGTGGCGGCTGGGCCCCAGGCGGAGAGCTGTTTGGCGCACGTCCTTCCGCCCCCAAGGATCGCAGGGCAACATTCTTTGCCTCCTGTCTCCTCCTCCTCCTACTCAGCTTCCTCCTCCTCTTCTTCCACCTGCTCATCCAGTCAGCCACACACCTTCACCACCAACTTCAGCACAGCCCGGGGTAAACGTCAGCAGGCCAGTCTGAAACTCATATGTTTGGGGGACAGGCCCCACACCGCACAGGAGTTGTGGCGGGGCATAGAACAACAGACCGACGAGTGGTTGCTGCCGGTGAGCCTCAAGCCCGGCCTGGTGGTGTGCGATAATGGGCGAAATCTCGTTGCAGCTCTGGGACTAGCCGGTTTGACGCACATCCCTTGCCTGGCGCATGTGCTGAATTTGGTGGTGCAGAAGTTCATTCGCAACTACCCCGACATGTCAGAGCTGCTGCATAAAGTGCGGGCCGTTTGTTCGCGCTTCCGGCGTTCACACCCTGCCGCTGCTCGCCTGTCTGCGCTACAGTGTAACTTCGGCCTTCCCGCTCACTGCCTCATATGCGACGTACCCACCAGGTGGAACTCTACCTTGCATATGCTAGACAGACTGTGCGAGCAGCAGCAGGCCATAGTGGAGTTTCAGCTGCAGCACGCACGGGTCAGTCGCACTGCGGATCAGCCCCACTTCACCACCAATGACTGGGCCTCCATGCGAGACCTGTGTGCCCTGTTGCGTTGTTTCGAGTACTCCACCAACATGGCCAGTGGCGATGACGCCATTATAAGCGTTACAATACCACTTCTATGTCTCCTTGAGAAAACACTTAGGGCGATGATGGAAGAGGAGGTGGCCCAGGAGGAGGAGGAGGAGGAGGAGGAAGAGGGGTCATTTTTAGCACTTTCAGGCCAGTCTCTTCGAAGTGACTCAGAGGGAGGTTTTTTGCAACACCAGAGGCCAGGTACAAATGTGGCCAGACAGGGCCCACTACTGGAGGACGAGGTGGACGAGGATGAGGAGGAGGTGGAGGAGAATGAAGCATGTTCACAGCGGGGTGGCACCCAAAGCAGCTCGGGCCCATCACTGGTGCGTGGCTGGGGGGAAACACAGGACAATGACGATACGCCTCCCACAGAGGACAGCTTGTCCTTACCTCTGGGCAGCCTGGCACACATGAGCGACTACATGCTGCAGTGCCTGCGCAACGACAGCAGAGTTGCCCACATTTTAACGTGTGAGGACTACTGGGTTGCCACCCTGCTGGATCCCTGGTACAAAGACAATGTGCCCACCTTACTTCCTACACTGGAGCGTGATAGGAAGATGCGCGAGTACAAGCGCACGTTGGTAGACGCGCTACTGAGAGCATTCCCAAATGTCACAGGGGAACCAGTGGAAGCCCAAGGCGAAGGCAGAGGAGGAGCAAGAGGTCGCCAACGCAGCTGTGTCACAGACAGCTCCTCTGAGGGCAGGGTTAGCATGGCAGAGATGTGGAAAAGTTTTGTCACCACGCCACAGCTAACTGCACCACCACCTGATACGGAACGTGTTAGCAGGAGGCAACATTTCACTAACATGGTGGAACAGTACCTGTGCACACCCCTCCACGTACTGACTGATTGTTCGGCCCCATTCAACTTCTGGGTCTCCAAATTGTCCACGTGGCCAGAGCTAGCCTTTTATGCCTTGGAGGTGCTGGCCTGCCCGGCGGCCAGCGTTTTGTCTGAACGTGTATTCAGCACGGCAGGGGGCGTCATTACAGACAAACGCAGCCGCCTGTCTACAGCCAATGTGGACAAGCTGACGTTCATAAAAATGAACCAGGCATGGATCCCACAGGACCTGTCCATCCCTTGTGCAGATTAGACATTAACTACCTCCCCTTAACAATATATTATTATACTCCAGGGCACTTCCTCATTCAATCCTATTTTTATTTTCATTTTACCATTATATTGCGGGGCAACCCAAAGTTGAATGAACCTCTCCTCTGTCTGGGTGCGGGGGCCTAAATGTGTGACAGTGGCCTGTTCCAGTGGTGGGTGACGTGAAGCCTGATTCTCTGCTATGACATGAAGACTGATTCTGCGCTGACATAAGGCCAGATTCTCTGTTACGGGACCTCTCTCCTCTGCCTGGGTGCCTGGGCCTAAATGTGTGACAGTGGCCTGTTCCAGTGGTGGGTGACGTGAAGCCTGATTCTCTGCTATGACATGAAGACAGATTCTGTGCTGACATAAGGCCAGATTCTCTGTTACGGGACCTCTCTCCTCTGCCTGGGTGCCTGGGCCTAAATATGTGACAGTGGCCTGTTCCAGTGGTGGGTGACGTGAAGCCTGATTCTCTGCTATGACATGAAGACTGATTCTGCGCTGACATAAGGCCAGATTCTCTGTTACGGGACCTCTCTCCTCTGCCTGGGTGCCTGGGCCTAAATGTGTGACAGTGGCCTGTTCCAGTGGTGGGTGACGTGAAGCCTGATTCTCTGCTATGACATGAAGACAGATTCTGTGCTGACATAAGGCCAGATTCTCTGTTACGGGACCTCTCTCCTCTGTCTGGGTGCCGGGGCCTAAATATGTGACAGTGGCCTGTTCCAGTGGTGGGTGACGTGAAGCCTGATTCTCTGCTATGACATGAAGACAGATTCTGCGCTGACATAAGGCCAGATTCTCTGTTACGGGACCTCTCTCCTCTGCCTGGGTGCCTGGGCCTAAATATGTGACAGTGGCCTGTTCCAGTGGTGGGTGACGTGAAGCCTGATTCTCTGCTATGACATGAAGACTGATTCTGCGCTGACATAAGGCTAGATTCTCTGTTACGGGACCTCTCTCCTCTGCCTGGGTGCCTGGGCCTAAATGTGTGACAGTGGCCTGTTCCAGTGGTGGGTGACGTGAAGCCTGATTCTCTGCTATGACATGAAGACAGATTCTGTGCTGACATAAGGCCAGATTCTCTGTTACGGGACCTCTCTCCTCTGTCTGGGTGCCGGGGCCTAAATATGTGACAGTGGCCTGTTCCAGTGGTGGGTGACGTGAAGCCTGATTCTCTGCTATGACATGAAGACAGATTCTGCGCTGACATAAGGCCAGATTCTCTGTTACGGGACCTCTCTCCTCTGCCTGGGTGCCTGGGCCTAAATATGTGACAGTGGCCTGTTCCAGTGGTGGGTGACGTGAAGCCTGATTCTCTGCTATGACATGAAGACAGATTCTGTGCTGACATAAGGCCAGATTCTCTGTTACGGGACCTCTCTCCTCTGTCTGGGTGCCGGGGCCTAAATATGTGACAGTGGCCTGTTCCAGTGGTGGGTGACATGAAGCCATGCTATTGCATGAAGAGACTGATTCTCTGCTGACATGAAGCCAGATTCTTTGCTATGGCATGAAGAGACTGATTCTCTGCTGACGTGAAGCCAGATTCTCTGCTATGGGACCTCTGTCCAATTGATATTGGTTCATTTTTATTTTTTTTATTTTTATTTTAATTAATTTCCCTATCCACATTTGTTTGCGGGGGATTTACCTGCATGTTGCTGCCTTTTGCAGCCCTCTAGCTCTTTCCTGGGCTGTTTTACAGCCTTTTTAGTGCCGAAAAGTTTGGGTCCCCATTGACTTCAATGGGGTTCGGGTTCGGGACGAAGTTCGGGTCGGGTTCGGATCCCGAACCCGAACATTTCCGGGAAGTTCGGCCAAACTTCTCGAACCCGAACATCCAGGTGTTCGCTCAACTCTACTAACAACATGTCTGGATAGTCAAGGAGTCTCCCAAACAGGGGGATCTCCAGAACTATCTGTGGATTATGCAAGTTTCTCACAATATATAGTTTGTCATATGATACCTTCCAGGATATTTAACATGATTTTAAAGAGGTTTTCCGAGATTTTTTTATTTTTATTGATGACCTATTCTCCAGATAGGTCATCAGTATCTGAAGGCTGGGGGGCAGATACCTGGGACCCCCACCAATCAGCTATTTGAGAAGGTAGCAGCCCTCCTGTGAGCACTGCTGCCTTTTCTCTGCTTTTCCTAGGCCAGTGACGACATGGTTATCGATCACGTGGCCTAGGAGCAGCTCATGCTCCAAGTGAATGGGGCTGAGCTGCAATACTCAGCACAGTCACTATACAATGTACGGCACTGTTCTTGGTGAGGTGCGCTGGTGTCTTCTCAAACAGCTGAACAGCAGGGCTCCCAGGTGTCAGACCTCCACCGATCAGATACTGATGACCTATCCATCAGTGAAAAAAATCTTGGATAACCCTTTTAAATGTCAGGAGTCATGTTTTTCCACCTTTGTCTTATATTACCTGAAACGTTTCTCAAGATTTGTCTTTCAGCTTCAGTTTCATATTTCAGCACTAATACAGAAGAAGAATGATCTCAAAGTAATCATGTAGATTTTCCGTTTTCACAGTGGAATGTCTAAATGTAGTATTTGCTGTGTCATTGTAGCTGTAGTTTTGTCCTGGTCACGCACTCATGAAATGGAATGCAAGAAATCACAATGAGCCGAGCTGATGATCTTTGAAGGTGGTTTAAAGAAAGTTTCTGGTTTGGTTTGCTTTTACCATGTCCATGACCTTCTCATGCAGATGGTGAAAGACTTTATAGCAAACTGGTAACTCTCTACCAGTAATTTCGGTTCCAGAAGCAGAAACAATAAGAAATAACCTCTAGATATGGCTATTTTATTCAATTCCCATGCATTTTCACGCATTTTATGCAGCCGCCACTAAGGTGAGCTCAGTGCTAAGACATTGCAATCAATGGTAATTGTATACATTCCTATGCACTGAGTGCCAACTAGTGGTGACTACAGACAGCCAGTTTTATAATGTAATGAAGGGAATCAGCAGACAGAGCTGTTAGTTGAAGATTTTTCAATGTATTAAAATATTATCCTCTGGAGGAACAGAGGATGGGAGTGGTAGTGGCTCTAGGTGCAATAATTACTCACAGTGGAAATACACACCTATTCTCTCCTAGGGTCGTGAAGTGTTAGAAGGGCACACCCTTTCTTCTCTTGGGGAACACCCTGATGTCGGGGCTCCTGACTGATGATAGTTGGGGTGACCTTGGTGTTATGAGTGCATATGGGTGCAAGGCAGGAGAATTAGGTGTTGTAGCCACCGAATGGTGCTGGAGTCAGTAACAAGGCAAGCTATAGAAAATGTGTAAGCCGTGTACCGGGGTGGGCTCCCCAGGACAGTGGCGTAGCGTGGGTTGCCAGCACCCGGGGCAAGCCAAGTATTGTGCCCCCCCCCAACCTGTGGCCACACCCCTTTTTACAGATAATGTAGTAGATATCAGCTGCAGTCCTATGTAACACCACAGATAACACGGTGATAACTCTCTGTGTACAGATAATGTAGTAAATGGGTGTGAGGCCCCAGAATTCAGGACACCCACCATGTAGCCTGAAGTCTGGGGTCAGGCTGCTACAGTGTGGGCCAAATTCTATATCCACCATCTCATCACTACAGAACATACAGGGTAATACAGCGCACATACTTCTTACATCCAGTGATGTCTCCTTTGATGTAGATGCTCTCTTTCCTCATCTTCTCCTTTCAGACCAGACCACCATTTTTCAGCCATTTCTCGTCTCTGCAGAGAAATGTCTGAAAATCTTAGTTTACTACTTTTCCATCATCCTCCCATCTTCTGGACAAATCATCCTACCACCCCCAAAACTCTGCCTGCCGTGCTCCCCAATATTATACTGCAGAAACAGATAAACCCCCTGGTAATAATAGTACCATGCAGATAGTGCCCTTCAATAATTATTCGCACACAGTGCCCTAAAATAACTGCGCCAAGCAAATAGTGCCCCTGACACTAATAGTGTAAACATAACATCCCGAAAAACTAATTGAGGTAAGCTGATACTGTGCCAAGGTGCCCCCACAGTAATAGTGCTCCCAAAAGTCCCACCAATAGGAATAATTCTCTGCTAGAGCACACATGGTAGTAATAGTGCTCCTACAGTGCCCCAACATGTCCCCACTGTGCCCCAGAAGTAATAATGCTCCTATAGTGCCCATACTAGTAATCATGTTCCCCCTAGACCCCCAGTAGTAATAAAGCCTACCATAATGCCCTCCCAGTAGTAATAATTCTCCTTATAATGTGACAGTGCAAAAAATACCCCCTTTTAACGCCCCCAGTTGAGCTAATGTCCCCATAGTGCCCCCATAATGTGCCAGTATAAAATACCCCATAGTGCTCCTCTCCCCTCTTTCTCCTAGTGCTTCCCATAATGTACCAGTATAAAATGCCCCATATACAGTGCCCCAGTAGATGCCCTCAGTTTCCCCCATAATTTGCAAGTATAAAATACCCCTTCTTAGTGCCGTAGATGACCCCATAGAATTCCTACTATATAGTTTTATCTACTCTCTACTCTTATAGTGGGTATTGTCTGAGGTTAAAGCAAAGAATCAAAAGAACAACTTATAATTTGTCATATAATACCTTCCACAGTATTCAATAAAAAGATCATGATTTTAAACGTCAGAAGTCCTGTTTTCCCACTTTTGTCTAATTACCTGAGACTGGTTTTCAGCATCAGACATACATTTCAACATTCAGTAAGAAGAAGAATGATCTCACGGTAATAATGATGTTCTGTTTGTACAGTGGAATATCTATATTTAGTATTTGCTGTGTCATTGTAGCTGTAGTTTTGTTCTGGTTACGCACTCATGAAATGGAATCCAAGAGCTGACATTACAATGAAAGAAGCTGATGTTTCTTGAAGGTGGTTGAAAGGCAGTCTGCTGATACTTGGTCTGGTTTTAGCATATCCATGACGGGGGTATTGGTTACACCCCGCTCGCTCCCTTTTCACCCGCTACCATGCCAAGCCACTTCCCACTCCACCCCGGCCCAGCCCTTACCCCGGGCCCGGCCCTCACCCAAATAAACACTGACACTTGGCTTGGATTAAATTGGCCACAGCAGCCATTTTATTACATACATACATATAATAAATAACCATTTAATTCCAACCTGTAACATATTCCTGAATCCCAACGGGGGAGGTCCTGGAAGCCCCAAACAGCCGAAGTTTATTACCGGGTTGAGCCGCCTTGCCACCAGCCGTTAAACGCCAGCTCGGAGGCACCCCTGACGACCCAGCCCCCAAGATTATCCACAACCGACCACCAACTATGGAAGTCCAGCCCCAACCGTGGAGCCCTCCCATCCTCATCCTTTAGAATCTCACCAACTTCAAGGACCTCCCACCGCCACAAACGCACGGGCTTGACTCCTTAAGCCCCGGGCGTCCCTCCACATACGCAGCGCCGTTTCAATCCCCTTCTGCAAGGCCAAGCGCCACATATCCAGCCCTACAGCATTTAAATGTACCCCATCTGCTCGCCAAAACCCCCCAACACCTCGCTCCAGGTCCACATGCCTCACAGCCACTGCCCCGTTCCTTGCCATGAACCGGCCTATGGCCCGGTTAACCTTCACTCTCGCCTTGTTCACCCCTTCTACCGAACGCGCACCCCTCCACACCTTCCGGGGAACTATGTCCGAACCACACCGTCACAAGGCTCGGAAACCGCGACCACAACCTAAGGAGATCGAACTTGATGTCCTTTACCAACTCTCTCAGCGGCCGCGCCCCCAAATCATTGCCCCCCACGTGCAGGACCAATACATCCGGGGCCCTATCCAATCTCACAAACCTGTGCACCTCCGCCATTACGCCTCCCCACATCATCCCCCGCCGACCCAACCATCTTACCACAGCTGTAGACCGTCCAAACCCTAACTGTTGACCATCCGGCCGAACCGCTGCCCGGATGGCTCCCCAAAAAACATACGAATGGCCTAAGATCCACACTAAAGCCGGCTCAGAACCTGTAACGACAAAAACGAAAACAATAGCAAAAACACATTCCCCTTCAAAGTTAACACCCTCCACGCTACAATCTTTCTGGACGGATATATGAACGAAACCGGACCGATTCCCACCTCCCTATGCGCTTAATCACCTCCTGCCCCAAACCCCACGAGCTGCCTCCGTCGCTGCCCCAATTCTGAACGAATGACTCGAGTACCCCTCCACCTCTCTGCCCAACTGACCCAGGCACCTCCTAAAAACTGCTGAAAACTGAAAGCGCGAAAGGAAAGACCCATCCGTGTGCACCAGAAGAGGGGACACTGATCCTCGCCCTACCGCCCCATACTCCCGCATACACTGAACCGGACACATCAAACAACCCAAGACCTCGAATAGAACAACCCTGCGACCCCTGCCTTCCACATCCGTTTTTGATCTCCTAATGACGAACTCCACCCTATCTTCATAAAGGTCTACGTCCTCCCCCAGCAACCCCCCTCCCCTACTAACCGACGGACTCACCAGCTCCCCCAACCTCAAAGCCCCAAAGAACGCCAGCGCAAAAGCCAACTTGAACAACCGCAACTCCCATAAGGAAACACAAACCTTTTCCAGTTGCTCCCTCAACTGCAGGAGCAAGGAAAATGACACCGGCCTGCGACTGTCCTCAACCGACCTCAAACGCCGCCAACCCTTGAGTGCCCTCACCACCAGGAAGGACTTAGTGACGTCCGGCAACTTCCGAAGCTTGAAACCAAAAGCTAGCCCGGCCATACAACCATTCAGCTTTGAAACAGACCACCCATCCTCCCTACACTGCCCTACAAATAACAGCAACGATATCTCCGCTTCCTCATCTCCCATCCCCAATCTAGCCTTCCAATCCTCCCAACACTGCCATGCCCTGTGATATGTCACCCACGTACCGGGAGCTAATGAAGACTGGATAAGCCCTATTACGTTGTCTCCAGGAGTTCCCAAAGGCAGCTCGGGCAAACCAGCCCCTCTTCCTCCGCTTCCGGAGCCAGCTGACGAAAACGCTCCCACTGAAAACGAGAAAGAGCATCAGCAATACAGTTGTCAACCCCCGGGACATGCACAGCCACCACCCACGCATTGATGGTCAAACACTCCAAAACCAATCTCTGTAACAACCGCACCACCCGAGTTGACGAGGCTGACAACCCGTTAATTGCCTGCACCACTCCCAAGTTATCACAGTGGAAACGGACCTTCTTGTTCCTAAATTTTTCCCTCCACAGTAGGACCGCTGCCACTATGGGGAAAAGTTCCAGCAGCGCCAAATCCCTCACCCAGCCCCTACTCACCCAAGCGTCCGGCCACGCCCCCGCACACCACTGCCCTGAACAATACGCCCCATAGCCACACCCACCGGCCGCGTCGGAAAAAAGGTCAAAGTCAAATGCCTCCACTACATCCCCCATAAACATATCCCGGCCATTATACTGACTCAGAAAAGACGCCCACACCCCCAAATCCTCCCTCAACTCCCTCCCCAACCTTATGTAATGATGAGGTGCCGTTACCCCCGCTGTCGCAGCTGCCAATCGCCTGCTAAAAATCCTCCCCATGGGCATTATACGGCAAGCAAAGTTGAGCTTACCCAGGAGCGACTGCAGCTCCTTCAGCTGAAGTTTTGCCCGTCGCTGCGCTCTCCCCACCTCCCTTTCCAAATCCTCCAGCTTGTCCCGGGGCAGTCTACACTCCATGCGCTCCGAATCGATCACTATCCCCAGGAAGCTCAACTCCGTCGCAGGACCCACCGTTTTTTCCATCGCCAGGGGAACCCCAAACGCAGCGAACATCACCTCCAGTGAATGCAGCAATAACGAACACACCCCTGAGCCCGCGGGGCCAATACACAGAAAGTCGTCTAAATAGTGAATGATAGATTCACATCCAGCCGAGTCCTTAACCGCCCACTCTAAAAACGAGCTAAACTGTTCAAAGTACGCACACGATAGCGAACAACCCATCGGTAAACAACGATCAACAAAGAACCCCCCATCCCAAAAACACCCCAACAAATGTAGGCTATCCTGATGAACCGGCAATAACCTGAACGCGGCCTCGATGTCCGCCTTCGCCATCAAAGCCCCCCTCCCAAACCGTTTTACCCACTGCACTGCCGCATCAAACGAGGTATATACCACCGAACATAACGCTGGATCAATACCATCGTTGACCGACGATCCCTTTGGGAAGGATAAATGATGAATGAGGCGAAATTTATTCGCCTCCTTCTTCGGAACCACCCCCAGAGGCGACAGGCGCAAATTCTCCAACGGAGGCTCCGAAAAAGGCCCATCCATCCTACCCAATCTCACCTCCTTCTCCAGCTTCTCAGACACTACGCCCGGGTGCTCCCTAGCCGACCGCAAATTTTTTCTAATCAACACCGGACCCGCCGGAACAAAAGGGATACGAAACCCCCAGAGGAAACCCTCCCGCAACAGTTCCGCGGCCTTTTCGTCCGGGTACCTAGCAAGAAACGGTTCCATCCTTTCCAGACGAACCGGCGTCACCCCCTTTGCTAGTACCCTCGCCTCCCCTCTGCCTAACCCCCCTGAAGCACCGCGTGGCTCCATGGGACCCCCCACAGCTGGAGCACTCGTGCTTGAACTTGCACTTAGCCCCGAACTTGCACCCCCCTTCATTAAATAGGAAACACAGTTCCTTAGCTGACGCCGCTGCAAAGGCCGACTGCCCTCCTGCTCCCGACTCCCCCCGAAACGACTGAGCTCCCGACTCCCCCCGAAAGGACTGGGTCGACCGAACCGGCGCTGTCACCTTCAACCACAAAGCTATATCTTTGTGGTCCCATCTAATACTCGGGCGCACCGCCTTACGCTGCCTAAATTGTTCATCATAGCGCAGCCACGTCTGCCCCCCATAAACCCGATACGCTTCCCCGACGGAGTCCAGATAGCAAAATAGCGCAAAGCAGCACTCTGGCGCCTTTTCCCCTACCACGCTGGCGAATATCGCAAAAGCCTGTAACCAATTAGGGAACGTGCGCGGTATTAACCGGTACCGACGCTTCTCCTCTTCCTCCTTTTTACCCTCATCCTTTCTAGCCCTATCCAGGTTAAATTTCTCCAAGGGGAGCAAGGAAAAAATCTCCACATACTCCCCTCGCCAAATTTTTTCCCTAACTTCCTGCTTCAAATGGGCCCCCAACGGCCCCTCAAAGCAGACGTATACCTCCCCCCTTTCCTTATCATCCAGCCGCACCCTATCCTCCTGCTCTGAACCACCCGCCTGCGTCTGCACTGACGCCGTGGCACTTTGCGGACTGAACAAGGGCTGACCTATCCCCCCCACCCCACCAAAACTGCCCCCCACGCCCCAGTCTGGTAACGGGGACGAACCTCCCGCCCCCCACCCAGCCAGCAACCCCGCCAAACCCCCCAGCAACTGCCCTAACCCCCTACCCAACTCCCCTTGGGGCCCCCCTGCCGCCCCCCTAGAAGCACTAGCAATAGACTGCACTAAAGGTCCCCAGAGCGCCTTACCTGGCTGCCTGGGAGCTGTGATCCCATCAGCCGAAGATCCTGGCTCCAGACGATCCTCCCTCAGCGATGAGACAGATGACAGCCGATCCCCAGACGGTCCCCTGGCCTAGCCGGGACCAGAGACGTGACATCCACGGTCTTCACTCGACGCCCCATAGAAGGCGGAGCCTGGAGGATCCTGCTGCACCCTCGCCGAGGGCCGGCTGCTCTGGTCCGCAGCCGCCCCGTGGTCTCCAGACACTTGCTCCAGCCGAGGGGCCTCATCCACAATCGCCTCCTGGACAAGGCCCGCCGTACCTGGTCCTGAACACTGGAGGGCACTGGTACACTGCTGGACAGACCTTCCCAGGCCTGCTCGAGGGCTCCGCCTGCTGTTCGGATTCCTCCCATGCCGAGGCCCACAAGCAGATGCTTTACCTGCGGCCTGCCGGCGTGAAGGGTCCTTTTCAGGGCTCCGTCTGCGGCGCTGAGCCCGAGGGGAGGACAACTGCGGACTGAGGCGCTCCGGCGGCCGGACCCGCCGAGGCCGTGACAACGAAGGCTGAGGCGAAACAGATGCCTCAGCCGCCCCTCTCAGCAGCTGCTGGACCTGCTCCTGAAGCCAGCCCGGTCCTCTACTTGCCGCCGCCGTCCTTAGCTCCGCGATCATAGCGTCCACCTCCATCTCGGTGCACGCGTCAGGTCAGTTCAGTCTGTACCCCAAAATGGCCACCGTTCTCCTCCACCCCTGGCTACTTAACCCCTCCAGATCCACCCCCCAGCTTAAACTAGCCAACCCTAATCCCCCAGGGGCTCGCTGAACCAAACCCCCCGTCATGGTAGCCTCCCCCCAGGCTACGCCCCCAGTCCGGCTATTTCTTGACCTTCTTATGCAGATGGTGAATGACTTCATAGTAAGCTGGTGAAGCAGAAATAATAATAAGTAACCTCTAGCTCAAAGCTTGGGCCAAAGTAGAAAAAAAAGTTCTTAATATAAGTTATAAGCTAATTAACTAATTAGCCGGATTTGTGCGAGGGGAGGCGGGGTTACCTGCATAAAATACCTGCAAGGTCCTCATTGGAATGACGACTGGGCGCCTCGCACTCCGGTAAGATCGAGGCTTTTCCTGTGGGTCCAGTGTCGGACCTGGCCGGCCCTAATATGCTATGTCTGGTTAGGTACCGAGGTCGGCATATATATTATTGTTTAACCCGGCGGCCGCTCTGTCCTGTCCGCTTCATAACTTCAGCAGCATGCGCTTACCTGTTAGATCGATGCAATGGCGCGCTGCTCATAACTCTGTTTGCTTCCTCTGCCTGGTGGATTAGTCTGACAGCTGTTGTTAGGAAGGCGCGCTATCTAGTGGCCGCTTATGGTATTGCAGCTGGAAATGTATGCATCAATAAGTTCTGGCATGTATAATGCAAGGGGGAGGGAGGGTACTTTAGGGGCCATTATAAAAATAATTATTGAAGGTTAGTAGCGGGGCAACAGCGGAAAATATATATACATAATGTGGACATTGCGAGGGTTAATACAATAAAAATTAAATAAAATAAAAAAAGGGGAAAATTTATATTTGAATTTTTTTGGGTTGTCTGCGCAGTGCTAGTTACCTATTCCATGGCTACAGCATTCGGTTTGTTTATTTCAGGGTAGTCACGCAAGGTGTTCCCGTAGCGATACGGTATCCTGTACACATTGTACGTCAGCATTCGCACTCCAATAGGGCAAGAACTTGGGATCTTCATATAGGGTTCACCTCGGTATTATGGAAGCTCACCTACGTTAGGATCCGAGGGCAGGTATAGTTGTTTCTTTTGGTTAGATACTGACTTTCACTAGTTGGGGGCTCACTATGTCACGTGGCGGTGGGTCTATTGGGTTAGAATTGGATCAACTTAATCAGTTACCAATACCCTATCATCCTGTCATGACTTACAGGATCAAATTTCTATATACGTATTTATATTAACTACGTTTTATTTAGGATAATCGTACATTATAGCAGAGTGTACAAACTCATGGTATATTCTGAAGCATTTCCATGTCTGTCACGTATACAGACTCTAATTTAAATCCTGTCACGACTACTAGTTGCATAATAATGACTACAGGCATAGGTGCTCCAATCTGTCAGGACTACAGATACGATTCAAGTCCTGTCACGACATCAGGCTCATTCTAACAGATCCGCCTGACCAGTTTAGCCAAAGAAGGAAGGGGGGTTGCCCACCATGTCAGGCCTCGGTAGTATCTCACCGCCGCATGTCATGTGCAACACGTGTGCTGGTGGTGGGGCAGTAGTTGGTTCATCACGCACCATCAGTTGGATTGCAGTAACACTTGCTATACTGGTGTTGGGCAGCATGTAACCATGATCTGCACCCAACTATTATAATTATAATTGTAATTCTCTTAGTAGGTATGTCTCGGGCGTTCGCCGAGGACCAATCCTCATCCCGCGGAAGCATTGATTTGCAATCCGACAGAGGTTCTATTCAGTCACTGAGATCATGGACTGTTCCCAAGATAACGGCCGAACTATTGTGAAGAGGGATTCCATTTCCAGCTTCGGCTAGGAAAGCGGAACTTTTCCATCTCCTCTGCGAAAACACGGCTTCTTCAAATCAGGAACCCGTCGGTTTGGATACGATCCAGACATCAATCACCCAGTTACATGAGGCCATTAATACCATGGCATCTTCCATGGCAGCTTTCCAGGCTAGGCTGGAGACAGTTGAAGCCAGTTCGGCGGTATCTGGCTTTGCATCTCAGAGACCAGCCGCATCTACCAGTACGCAGTCCAATGTTTATGGTGGGTCTGGTTCTACTCCATCTATTGCACCTTCTCATTTTATCCCAGCAAATATTCGTCAGGATATTCTCGAAGGCAAAGACGTAAATCTAGCATCATTACTTATAGCAGCACGTGAAGCCCCAGATAACAAAACCATTACATGTGCGGAGGTATCAGTGGTCCTTAAAGGGAACCCGTCACCGGGATTTTCGGTATAGAGCTGAGGACATGGGTTGCTAAATGGCCACTAGCACATCCGCAATATCCATTCCGCATAGCTCTCTGTGGTTTTATTGTGTAAAAAAAACGGTTTGATACATATGCAAATTAACATAAAAGAGTCATATCTTACTTGTGTGACCAGAGAAGAGTCATATTTTCCAGCTCTTACTCATCTCAGGTTAATTTGCATATGTATCAAATCGGTTTTTTTTTACACAATAAAAGCACACAGCAAAGGGGACTGGGTATTGCGGATGTGCTAGTGGCCATCTAGCAACCCATGTCCTCAGCTCTACAGGGAGTGCAGAATTATTAGGCAAGTTGTATTTTTGAGGATTAATTTTATTATTGAACAACAACCATGTTCTCAATGAACCCAAAAAACTCATTAATATCAAAGCTGAATATTTTTGGAAGTAGTTTTTAGTTTGTTTTTAGTTTTAGCTATTTTAGGGGGATATCTGTGTGTGCAGGTGACTATTACTGTGCATAATTATTAGGCAACTTAACAAAAAACAAATATATACCCATTTCAATTATTTATTTTTACCAGTGAAACCAATATAACATCTCAACATTCACAAATATACATTTCTGACATTCAAAAACAAAACAAAAACAAATTAGTGACCAATATAGCCACCTTTCTTTGCAAGGACACTCAAAAGCCTGCCATCCATGGATTCTGTCAGTGTTTTGATCTGTTCACCATCAACATTGCGTGCAGCAGCAACCACAGCCTCCCAGACACTGTTCAGAGAGGTGTACTGTTTTCCCTCCTTGTAAATCTCACATTTGATGATGGACCACAGGTTCTCAATGGGGTTCAGATCAGGTGAACAAGGAGGCCATGTCATTAGATTTTCTTCTTTTATACCCTTTCTTGCCAGCCACGCTGTGGAGTACTTGGACGCGTGTGATGGAGCATTGTCCTGCATGAAAATCATGTTTTTCTTGAAGGATGCAGACTTCTTCCTGTACCACTGCTTGAAGAAGGTGTCTTCCAGAAACTGGCAGTAGGACTGGGAGTTGAGCTTGACTCCATCCTCAACCCGAAAAGGCCCCACAAGCTCATCTTTGATGATACCAGCCCAAACCAGTACTCCACCTCCACCTTGCTGGCGTCTGAGTCGGACTGGAGCTCTCTGCCCTTTACCAATCCAGCCACGGGCCCATCCATCTGGCCCATCAAGACTCACTCTCATTTCATCAGTCCATAAAACCTTAGAAAAATCAGTCTTGAGATATTTCTTGGCCCAGTCTTGACGTTTCAGCTTGTGTGTCTTGTTCAGTGGTGGTCGTCTTTCAGCCTTTCTTACCTTGGCCATGTCTCTGAGTATTGCACACCTTGTGCTTTTGGGCACTCCAGTGATGTTGCAGCTCTGAAATATGGCCAAACTGGTGGCAAGTGGCATCTTGGCAGCTGCACGCTTGACTTTTCTCAGTTCATGGGCAGTTATTTTGCGCCTTGGTTTTTCCACACGCTCCTTGCGACCCTGTTGACTATTTTGAATGAAACGCTTGATTGTTCGATGATCACGCTTCAGAAGCTTTGCAATTTTAGGAGTGCTGCATCCCTCTGCAAGATATCTCACTATTTTTGACTTTTCTGAGCCTGTCAAGTCCTTCTTTTGACCCATTTTGCCAAAGGAAAGGAAGTTGCCTAATAATTATGCACACCTGATATAGGGTGTTGATGTCATTAGACCACACCCCTTCTCATTACAGAGATGCACATCACCTAATATGCTTAATTGGTAGTAGGCTTTCGAGCCTATACAGCTTGGAGTAAGACAACATGCATAAAGAGGATGATGTGGTCAAAATACTCATTTGCCTAATAATTCTGCACGCAGTGTATACTCAAAATCCCGGTGACAGGTTCCCTTTAAGTCTAAAGATGTAAGACTTAATGGGAAACTCAGAATAGCAGAATTCGTCCTGGCATTTAGCCTTTATCGAGACGTCATTTGCACTGTGAGCCCGCATAGAAGGGAAGAACTGGACCTATATTTGTATAAGGTGGTAGAGTTAGGTCATAAGTATGGTGAAACAGCTTTCTATGACTACCACCGTTCATTTTCGGCCAAACCTGCAGCCGCGCTTGCGCAATTTCAACATACAATTGATTGGTCAAACCTCGATACCGAACTGTTCTGTCGACATTTTGCGGGTCTCAAAGCACCATCATGTACAATGTGTAATTCATATTCTCATACTGCAGAATGATTTTCCAATATTACTAACCCTACGGAAACAACCCAACCCAGGAGTGCCCCCGCCCCTTCAACTAGCAGAACCACGTCGGGTTTAGACAAGCTGGGTCGGCCAATCAAATATTTAGGCAAAGCACAAATTTTCAATAATTTCAATTATGCGGCTTGTCATTATAGCCAATGCAGATTGTTACATTTGTGTGCAATATGTTTCAGGGCCCATCCTCGTATTACATGCTCACAAAAAGGTAACAACCCCGCATGACTAAGCGTAGTTAACATAGATCTCTTGAGCATATTATTGGACGGCCACCCGGAGCCTGCCCGCGTTTAATATGTACTCAACGGTCTAGCTGAAGGTTTTCACACAGGTTTGCTGGCCCTCCCTCAGTCGAATTATGAGTGCAAAAATGTATTATCAGCAGTCAAAGATCCCGAGGCAAATTCTCAGCTGGTACAGTTAGAATTAGACCGAGGCTATTTGATTGGACCATTCTTACAACCTCAATATGACAATTTGAGAGAGTGAGCCCGGTAGGAGTTGTAACCGGCAAATTCAATAATAAAAAAAGATTAATCTACGACTTGTCAGCCCCACATTCATTACAAATCCCAAGTTTAAATTCACTTATTCCATCTGCAGAATTTACCATGAAATATATACATCTATCGACAAATCCATACAGGTCATACTTAGTCTTGGGCAAGGGACTTGGTTGTCAAAGGCAGACATAACAGACGCTTTCAAACTACTCCCAATTTAACCTGAATTGTGGCGGTGGCATGGCATTAAGTGGCAGGGGCACTATTATTTCACAAACAAGCTCACATTTAGTTCAAAGTTCAGTCCTTGGATCTTTGACCAATTCGCCAGCATTCTTCATTGGGTTCTGGGAAATACCTTTCGTGTCAACCATGTAATCCACTACCTAGATGACTTCCTACTAATTGAACCCCCGACAGTAGTTCCCCAGGATTTACAAGTATTACAGACAGTCTTTGAAGATCTCGGTGTGCCAGTAGCTCCTCATAGGTTTTCAGGGTCCTAGTACTTCGATCGACTTTCTCGGGATCTGTCTCGACACTGTTAATATGCAAGCTAGTCTTCCAATGGATAAACTCCACAGGATTAGGGAGGTGGTGCATAGGTTCACTGGTTAGAGTTACAACCAAGGCAGAGCTACAATCTCTGATGGGTATGTTGAATTTTGCAATACGCATTATTCCCCAGGGGAGATCTTTCATTTCCAGACTTCTCAATCTGCTTCCCCAAGCTCAGGAGCAGGGTAGTATGGTGCTTCTAGACCCAGAGGCTTTGGCCGATCTGGATATGTGGGATAGATTCCTGTCTCAATGGAATGGAGTCTCCTTTTTCGTTCCAGTCGTGACTAATCTATCCCCCATAGTCCACACTGACGCCTCATCCTCGGTTGGGTTCGCAGGCAACAATGGTAGCCATTGGTTTGCAGGTGCCTGGCCAAAGGAGATCAGGGAAGCGCCAGGGTTCACTCAGTGTTCATCGCTGTTTGAGATTTACCCTATAGTGGGGGCTGCACAAGTATGGGGAGCACAGTGGAGGGATCAGACAGTGTTATTCCTGACCGATAATTTAACTGTGTCCAAAATTTTGATGAAGGGGAGGTCGAGTTCCAGACACATTATGTCATACCTCAGGAGGTTTGTCTGGCTCTCGTTGCAGCACAATTTCCACTTTATCTGTTCTCATATCAGCGGGCAACACAACACCGCAGCAGATGCTTTGTCCAGACTCAATTTCAAACTCTTTTTTCAGGTATTTCCGGGGGCAGATCGCGTTCTGTCAGCAACTCCCCACCATCATCAGTTAACAATGGTCTAGATATACATCTTGCTACAGCCAGCTGCTTGATGACACAAGCACTGTCCAGGAATACTCTCAGGACATACAAGACTGCATGGGACTTATTTAACAGCTTTAAAGTTTCACACCCACCAGCAGGAGAAGGGCCCATTACTTACCTATTAGCCTTTGCTGCTTTTTGCCACTCTAACCTTAAGTTGGCACCCAGCACCATTAAGTTGTACCTCGCCAGGATACAACATCATTGGTACATACAACACCCAGATCAACCATCATTATTTTCTGCCCATCCTATTAGAACTCTGTTAAGAGGAATTCAGAGGGCTTCTGCGGTGATTCGTCTGGCACGGCAGCCAATTTCCGGAGAATTATTCAAGTTCTTGTCGGATTCTTTGCTTAAGTACCCTTTCAGAAAGTACATCAGCTTACTGATTAAGACGGCAATGTATTTGGCTTTCTATGGATTCCTCCAGCCGGGCGAGTTTACTTCTGCCAGTCCAGGCAAGTGCTTCCTGAACAATTGGCGTCGAACGGCATGCATTATATCCTCACATTATATTCCACCAAAACCTTGCGGCCGGGGAATTCCGTACAAGTCATATACTTTCCCACCGATACTGAATGGTGTCCGGTCAAAGTTCTGCATAAATGGATGCGTTTAAACAAGTCTGTCTCCAGTGATTCTCCTTTGCTTAGACTTGGGACAGTACCTCTGAGTACACAGTCCTTCTTGAAATACATCCGCATCTTGCTAGCTAGCTCCGGCACTGTCCCCCAATCAATTACTGGCCACTCGTTCCATATTGGTGCTGCCTCCGAGGCTTCAAAGAATAATGTGCCTGTGCATGTGATTAAAAAGTTAGGCCGATGGAAATCATCATGTTATACTCGTTATATACCAGATCCTCGTGTGGAGATGTCAGATGCTTTTTGGAAATTGGTGGACTAATTTATGTTAATAAATAAGTTAATTCAATCTATGGTCTGTTATTTTTGGCCCCTTTAGCCTGCCCTATTTTCATCAGTTCCGGCACTCACACTACTGCTTAGATAGATAGAATAGGCTAGGTACCAACGGTTGCCGATTCGAGGACAAATGTTCCTTGTGTCCCCTGAGCACATAAAAATGCCCTTTTTGCCCTCAGAACACAACATGGGACACTGGCGTCCTGGCACTGGCAGAGAGATGAAGTGACATGATCGCTTCACCTGAGCTTTGACACTGATGTGTGTGTTTTGATGTCCTGTAGGCTGCAGGTCTAAAGTGCCATGTGGCTTACAAGATGCAGAATGGTACAGTAGGCAGTCTGTGGCTCCATGCTCTACCACAAGTGTAACAGCCCAGAGTTATGACAGGTGTAGAACAAATTTTCTGTCATATTTTGTGCCAACAATTCCTCAAAAAAACACAGAATGAAAAGAACAATATATAATTTGTCATATGATACCTTCCAGGATATTTAACATGATTTTAAAGAGGTTTTCCGAGATTTTATTTTTTTATTGATGACCTATTCTCCAGATAGGTCATCAGTATCTGAAGGCTGGGGGCCTGATACCTGGGACCCCCACCAATCAGCCATTTGAGAAGGTAGCAGCCCTCCTGTCAGCACTGCTGCCTTTTCTCTGCTTTTCCTAGGCCAGTGACGACATGGTTATCGATCACGTGGCCTAGGAGCAGCTCATGCCCCAAGTGAATGGGGCTGAGCTGCAATACTCAGCACAGTCACTATACAATGTACGGCACTGTTCTTGGTGAGGTGCGCTGGTGTCTTCTCAAACAGCTGAACAGCAGGGCTCCCAGGTGTCAGACCTCCACCGATCAGATACTGATGACCTATCCATCAGTAAAAAAAATCTTGGATAACCCTTTTAAATGTCAGGAGTCATGTTTTTCCACCTTTGTCTTATATTACCTGAAACGGGTTTCTCAAGATTTGTCTTTCAGCTTCAGTTTCATATTTCAGCACTAATACAGAAGAAGAATGATCTCAAAGTAATCATGTAGATTTTCCGTTTTCACAGTGGAATGTCTAAATGTAGTATTTGCTGTGTCATTGTAGCTGTAGTTTTGTCCTGGTCACGCACTCATGAAATGAAATGCAAGAAATCACAATGAGCCGAGCTGATGATCTTTGAAGGTGGTTTAAAGAAAGTTTCTGGTTTGGTTTGCTTTTACCATGTCCATGACCTTCTCATGCAGATGGTGAAAGACTTATAGCAAACTGGTAACTCTCTACCAATAATTTTGGTACCAGAAGCAGAAACAATAAGAAATAACCTCTAGATATGGCTTTTTTATTCCATTCCCATGCATTTTCATGCATTTCATGGTGAGCTCAGTGCTAAGACATTGCAATCAATGGTAATTGTATACATTCCTATGCACTGAGTGCCAACTAGTGGTGACTACAGACAGCCAGTTTTATAATGTAATGAAGGGAATCAGCAGACAGAGCTGTAAGGGAAGATTATTCAATGTATTAAAATATTATCCTCTGGAGGAACAGAGGATGGGAGTGGTAGTGGCTCTAGGTGCAATAATTACTCACAGTGGAAATACACACTTATGCTCTCCTAGGGTCGTGAAGTGTTAGAAGGGCACACCCTTTCTTCTCTTGGGGAACACCCTGATGTCGGGGCTCCTGACTGATGATAGTTGGGATGACCTTGGTGTTATGAGTGTATATGGGTGCAAGGCAGGAGAATTAGGTGTTGTAGCCACCGAATGGTGCTGGAGTCAGTAACAAGGCAAGCTATAGAAAATGTGTAAGCCGTGTACCGGGGTGGGCTCCCCAGGACAGTGGCGTAGCGTGGGTTGCCAGCACCCGGGGCAAGCCAAGTATTGCGCCCCCCAACCTGTGACCACACCCATTTTTTACAGATAATGTAGTAGATATCAGCTGCAGTCCTATGTAACACCACAGATAACACGGTGATAACTCTCTGTGTACAGATAATATAGTAGATGGGTGTGAGGCCCCAGAATTCAGGACACCAACCATGTAACCTGAAGTCTGGGGTCAGGCTGCTACAGTGTGGGCCAAATTCTATATCCACCCTCTCATCACTACAGGACATACAGGGTAATACAGCGCACATACTTCTTACATCCAGTGATGTCTCCTTTGATGTAGATGCTCTCTTTCCTCATCTTCTCCTTTCAGACCAGACCACCATTTTTCAGCTATTTCTCGTCTCTGCAGAGAAATGGCTGAAAATCTTAGTTTACTACTTTTCCATCATCCTCCCATCTGGACAAATCATCCTACCACCCCCAAAACTCTGCCTGCCGTGCTGCCCAATATTATACTGCAGAAACAGATAAACCCCCTGATTATAGTAGTACCATGCAGATAGTGCCCTTCAATAATTATTCGCACACAGTGCCCTAAAATAACTGCGCCCAGCAAATAGTGCCCCTGACACTAATAGTGTAAACATAACGTCCCGAAAAACAAATTGTGGTAAGCTGATACTGTGCCAAGGTGCCCCCACAGTAATAGTGCTCCCAAAAGTCCCACCAATAGGAATAATTCTCTGCTAGAGCACACATGGTAGTAATAGTGCTCCTACAGTGCCCCCAACATGTCTCCACTGTGCCCCAGAAGTAATAATGCTCCCATAGTGCCCATACTAGTAATCATGTTCCCCCAGACCCCCAGTAGTAATAAAGCCTACCATAATGCCCTCCCAGTAGTAATAATTCTCCTTATAATGTGACAGTGCAAAAAATACCCCCTTTTAATGCCCCCAGTTGAGCTAATGTCCCCATAGTGCCCCCATAATGTGCCAGTATAAAATACTTCATAGTGCTCCTCTCCCCTCTTCCTCCTAGTGCCCCCATAATGTACCAGTATAAAATGCCCCATATACAGTGCCCCAGTAGATGCCCTCAGTTTCCCCCATAATTTGCAAGTATAAAATACCCCTTCTTAGTGCCCCCGTAGATGACCCCATAGTACTCCTCTCTCCTTTTCCCCATAGTACCCATCATAATGTGCCCCAGTATAAAATGCCCCTATACAGAGCTCCCCATATAAAATACTCCTTCTTTGTGGCCTCAGTAGATGCCCCCAATAATGTGCCAGTAAGAAGTGCCCCCATAGTGCCACCCAATAATGTGCCAATAAAAGTGCCCCCAATAATGTGTCAGTAAGAAGTGCCCCCACAGATGCCCTCACAGTGCCCTCCAATAATGTGCCAGTAAGATGTGTCCCCAAAAATGCCCCCCAATCATGTGCCAGTGAGAAATGCCTCACATAGATGGCCCCCCAATCATGTGCCAGTAACAAGTGTCCCCCATAGATGGCCCCCCAATCATGTGCCAGTAGCCAGTATTGTACCATATAAAAAAATAAACACTTATACTTACCTCCATGGCAGCGATGCAATGCAGGCCTCTTCTGGCCTGTGTCCTGCGCTGTATGGCTCAGGTGGCGCGATGACCTGCATCGGGCTCTGATAGGCTGCAGGCACTAGGCCTGCAGCCTATCAGAGGAACGGGGAAGGGAGACGCCTCTCCCTCCCCTGCCCCGCAGCACATCCATCTGTATCGCTGCCCTGAGGACGGCGATACAGATGACTATGGGGATGAGCGCTTCCACAATGTTAGCTCTCATCTCCCGGTGACCTGCCGCCGCCCCCCACTTGTGAGCAGGGCCACGCGCCTGGGGCGATCGCCTCACTTTTCCTAATTGGCAGTGCGGCCCTGCTGTTGTTCCCTAGAATTTTGCGCCCGGTGCAATGGCCCCTCGCCCCCCCTCACGCTACCCCACTGCCCCAGGATACAGCGTAGTAATAAACATAACCACAAATGCTGAGAACATAAAATAAATTTACATACACCCAGCCTGAAGGCTGAGACCCCTGTGCTGCACAGCATGGCGCCCTTTGATGGATGCCAGAGGAAAATGTTGCAGTAATTTACCTACTGGCAGGCACAACTAAAACTGCCTCGCCGTACCTATTATTACCCTGAAGCAAACACGAACAATTGTTGGGTGCTTAGTACGGGCTAGCCTGCGGTGCAACACAACAGTTTACAATCTTACCATGCTCTATAGTATTCCCCCTCCCATAACTAGTCCGGTAGCCCATGCCTGAGGATTACTCCTGAGCAAAACGCTGAACTGGATTGAGTTCGTTGGGGTGTTTATCAGCTCTCAAGTGTGCAATGTCCCTTTAAGTAATGGAGTCCTTGTAGTAACAGTAGCAACACTTTAGGCCTGACACAAAGCAGAGACCCTAATTAGCTAACTACAGGCCTGGTCTCAGTCTCTAGGCGCCAGCACTGCAATGAGGTGCGTGCACGATCTTGCTGACCCGGGTTTGCTCTTCATCTGCTGATGACTCTGAACCGAACAACCAGTATCTCCAGCAAACATGAGCTCCCACAGGGTATGTAGCTTTGTTCCTCAGATCTTATCAGCCTTTCTGGAAACAATCCTCCTTTCCCTGGACAGGATCTGGGTCTTGGACAACGATCAGCTTCACTCAGCTGCAGTTGTGGTCACTGAGGGTTCCTCTCACTCCTGGATCCATCAGATTCTCTGATCACACGCAGTTCCTCAGTCTCAGCTAGCTTCTAAGATGGCTGCTGAGTCTTTTTTAGCAGGTTCTCAAACCCCACTTCCTTTGAATATTCCAATATCTGCAGTCTGTTAGCTGTGTTTAAGAAACAGTGGCATCTTGTGGCCAAATAGCAGAATGTCAGTCCTGAACATTTGATTTAATCCACACAACAGTGTTCAAACAACAAGAGCTGTTTCCCATCTCACAAATGAACAAGTTTCTCTTTACTAAACTGCAGAAAAGGAGTTGTAGTAGATCAAATTGTATCAAAACACAGTTCCAAGCAAATTTTCCAGATAGCAATGTATGGATATAAGCCAGAATGGGGATTGTAGTATTTCTTCCTTCCATCTCCAAAATCTCTCTCAGCAGAATCTAGGGATGGCAACATTATTCTTGCAATGGTGGCTATAATTCACAGCTGAGGGATACAGGATTAAGATACAGTAGGCCAAACCATGTCCAAGTGTGAAGAGTGTTCTAACAATGTCCCTCTCACTGCAGTAAAGTCTCTATCAACCTTTAACAGCAAACACCTTACTGACTCTTGGCCTTGTAGATGCTGGGTCTTCTTGGTTCTTTCTTTTCTCTCTCTTCCTGTTAGGCTGTGATTCTTTACCCCTCCCGCTAGAAGGTTCTGGATCAGTTAGAAACTATATCAAAGTAGACCAGTCAGAGCCCCTAGAGGTCTTGAGATAGGGACCAGTGTTTAGAAGATTGGACTCTGTCAGACTGCATAAGTAGCCAGAAGAAGATACTAAGATGGGGATTCCCTGCCCAATGACTGAGCCACAGACCCTGGTCAACCAGCCCTTTGGCGAGGATATCAGCCTTCTGAAAGAGTAACAGCTATCTTAGTCCTTTTACTCAGAATGGAACCTTCTTCTGCCAGGGAGGAGACTGCAGAAGCCAGCTCAGTGCATTGCCTATATATGTTAGCACTCGAGTTTCTCCAGTAAAGAATCACACAGGTTTATAGCAAACACTGGCTTTGGACTTATTTTTAGGGTTGAGCGAACCCGAACTGCAAAGTTCAGGTTCGTTACGAACTTTGCGAGTTCGGGTACCCGGACCCAAACCTGGACTTTTTCACTGAAGTTCGGGTGATTTTATTATTTTCCATTATAACATGGTTATAACTGAAAATAATAGCATTCTTAAGACAGAATGCTATATAAATTTGCCATTGAGGGGTTAAAAATAAACTCACCTCATCCACTTGATCGTGCAGCCGGTATCCTCTTAATTCTTCTTTCTGCAGGACCTGCAAAAGGACCTGCGATGACATCATCACAGGTCCTGCTGAATGAAGATAGAAGGACCTGCAGTGAGCGAAGTGACGTCATCGCAGGCCCTTTTGCAGGTCCTGTAGAAAGAAGAAAGAAGAGAATACCGGCTGCGCGATCAAGTGGATGAGGTGAGTTTTTATTATTTTTAACCCCTCAATACCATTTTATTTAGCATTCTGTCTTAAGAATGCTATTATTTTCTGTTATAACCATGTTATAATGGAAAATAATAAAGTGAAGTTCGGGTCCCCATTTACTTTAATGTGGTCCGGGTTCGGGGTCAAGTTCGGGACCCGAACCCGAACTTTGACCTGAAGTTCGTCCAAACCCGGCGAACCCGAACTTCCATGGGTTCGCTCATCCCTACTTATTTTCCATTTGGGTGCACCACGCCTTATTATCCTCTCCAAAGAGCAGCAACATGTGACACCTTGACGGTGTCCAGCAAATTCAGCACAGTGTTGGGGCCACCTCAAACCCAGTAACTGTATGGGCAGTCCAGAGTGAGTGCAGAAGTCCAAAATTGCCCTGTCAACTCCAACCATGGATTCTCCTCACTGCTCACTAACTTAGGTCAGGTGCGTTATTGCTCTGCTGCTCTATGCCAATACATTCTCTTGTTTTCTCCAATCACTCATTTTTAGGCAGGGTATCTTAGTTTCCACCTGCCATGGTATGGGATCAGGCCATTTACTTGCAAGCAGAGGTACTGTATCTTAGTTTGCTCCTACTCTAGTTCCAGATCCAATTAACACTCACTCATCAGCTGTTTTTGTCTCATTTGCTCAGCACCATTTTTTCCCGGCTGAACAGCACCTCACTGAAGTTTTAGTGCTGCTGTCACTCTGTAGCTATTAACCAGTTCAAAACCATGCCACCCTTCTTGAGCAGATGCATTTTCCGTTTTTTTTTTAGTACATCCACCTTTGCCATAACTTTTGTTTCTGTTCGGCTATGTCAATTTTTTTTGCTACTTTTTTTTGTGATATATGGTGCTTTATTTTTGTTTCATTTTCATTTTAGTATTTTTTTTTGTTTTTATTATTTAAACCCAAGAAAATGTAAAAAAATAAGAAGGTCAGTTTTCACATTTTTTATTTGTTGATAGCACAACGAGCAGCTAAAATATTTTTATTAAATCATGTGTTCTTTTCGTAAAGTCGTCATAGGTAGGGCTAGAAACTGTGTTGGCATTTTTTTATTATTTATTTTTTTATTTTGTTTTTTATTTTTCTGTGCCCCAATAAGGTCTTACGAGACCTTTGGGGAACATTTAATAATACCTTCTTTTTTTGTAACAGGAGCTGACATATTAGCCCCAGTTATATGGGGAATACAGCCCCCAGAGAGGTTGTATAAGGTTGCACTGCTCTGATTTTATCTGCTTAGACACAGTAGCTTGCACCTGGCCCTGGCAATCACATGACTACTGGGACCATAGCAGGAAGCAATATTGTGCTCACAGTTTTTGACCAAAATCCACTTGTTCTAGAGTTTAGTTATAGACAGTGGGTACAGAGCATTCAGTGAATATACAGTGAATTTCTAGACAGTGAAGTGAAAGGAGTGAAGTCACAGGCCTGTCTAGTGAATCGGCCAAATAGAATGCTTAAAACTAGCTATAGTGGAGAAAAGAGAAAAAGGAAATATTGAAAAGCATTCCAGTATTGAGAGGCGGTGGGTATAGAAGCTATGTGGAGATAAACTACTTAATAGGAAGCTTATAGGCTCTTTTGCAGCAATTCTGTTCAGGAGATTCAAATCTTCTGTTGCCTGGATAGACCTAACAATGGCAGAATCCGGATATGCCCACTATACTACATCCCACCATGGAAACCTTTAATACTATTAACTGCAATGTATGAAAAAGGGTCAGAACTTAGTCTGACATTAGGGGCTTCTCCGTGGTTGCATAGTGAAAAAGAAGTATCACATCCCTATTTCTGGATGTGTGAGATGGAGAACTGCAGTATGAGGCAAATTGCTCTGAAGAAGCATCTTGGCCTATTGCCTACCTTTACATGTAACCTGTGAGAACTGTGAAATTTTCAAATTGTGTATTAACTGCCAGTCCATGCATGCTAAGAACTTTCTAATGAACTTGATTCTTCAGTAAAGAACCTATCTGCTGTTAAACTGGTGTCATTATTGCCTGCACTGTCACACTGCACCACAGTATCATCATCTCCTGCCAAGATACCTTGCCTTGCACCTCACAATGTATCACCATCAAGGGCATCTGGAACCACCATCATGCAGAAGAAATCCTAGGTCCCGGGTATGCCCTGAAGGGAAGAAAGGTGTGCCCTTCCCATCACTGCACTGCCCAGAAACAACTATAACCACCATTCTTGCTACTGTCACTCCTATCATTATTACTATGACAGAACAGTGCATCCTTGGATTACGCCAAGAGCCATTCATCTGCTAAATATATACGCAAAGACATGGCCTGGCTTCCCTTGGCATTAACAGCCAGTGTTAAGGAGGGCTGACGTGACTTCTTCCTAATAAGAGGTTGACCCACTATTAATTATTAAAGTCATTATATAGATCAGAAAAATTGAAGCATATTTGCCAATTACATGCTGTTAAAAAATAACCAGGTGAGAAGTTGCGACATTCATACTATTGCACCAATTGTAAAAGTTTTGTTTGCTGATGACCACTGACAAATAGTATTCTCCACTTTTCTCAGCAACAATACCGTGCTCACTAATGGTATAAAATGTCTAGCTAAAATAAGGCTCCTGAAATACATCATGGGTAAGGTGTAGTCTGTTGTTATGTGAATCACATTTTCAAAAACAAGATTGTTACTTTGGTCATAGTAAGACGAACAATTTTTGAAAGGTGGAATGTAATAAACCGAGAACATACTCCATACATTTATTGGTGCAAGTACATAGGCTCAACATGCAAATACTATATTATTACTTAAGATATATAGCTTACATGAAGAATAAGACACAGACTTGTATATATATTACAGTGACTCTCATCATCCTGATCGATGTGGTCACTGATGCCATCTGAGTCAGCAGTGGTTTTGAGGTTTCATTTCATGTATGCGTGAAAAGCTTTTAGCTGCCTATACACATGCAATATCAGTCAGAACACTATAAACATAGTCAGTTGAACACCCATGCAGGGCCGTCTTTAACAAGGGGCAAAAGGGGCAGCTGCCCCGGGCCCAGTTGCTCCTGGGGGGCCCAAGGCAGCTGCCTCTTGAACCCTGCTGGCCACTGCCCCAGGTGTCAGGCTGTCAGCTACACAGGGGGTGCTGCCATGCCTGCCGGCACTCCAGGCAGCGTACTGTGAGAGCTGTGATTCTCTAGGACCTTAGATTACATCATTACCATGTGACCAGTAACCTAGCAATATTACTGGTCACATGGCTATGAGGTCATCAAAGGTCCTACCAGGAGTGTTGCTGTAGAAGTTTGCCTTAACTGTGGAGCTTTTTTTGTGAAGATTACATCAGAAAAAGGTGACAGGGGCTGTTATGCTAATATATTGTAAACTACTGTATAGTGGGTACTGTATATTGTGGAGTGCTATACTGCTGTACTGTAGTGTGGGGGGCTGTATAGTGTAGGGTGCTGTATAGTTTGGGGTGCTGTATACGGTGAGGTGCTATACTGCTCTACTGTATACTGTGAGGTGTTGTATACTGTGTGGTGCTGTATACTGTGGCTGCTATACTGCTCTACTATATACTGTGGGGTTCTGTATACTGTATAGTGTGGGATGCTATACTGCATACTGTGTGGTGCTGTATACTATAGGGTGCTATACTGTGGGTTGCTGTATACTATAGGGTGCTATACTGCATACTGTGGGGTGCTGCGGTGCACTGTAACACTAGGGTGAGTCGAGCCCTGGTCTCCTTCCTGCAGAGCGGTGCCCACTTCCAGCCTGAACCCAGCTGCCCAGAGCACTGATCCTGAGCCGCTGGAGTCTTCAGAACTGGAAGTATTTACAGTCATTCACTGTACTCTACCAGATGTGTTTTTTGTGTGTGTGTTGTGGTGGAGGGCGTGATTGCCTGCTAAGGTGTGGGAAGGCGCGATCCAGGGGGCCCAAGTAAATTTTTGCCCAGGGTCCAATCAATATTAAAGACGGCCCTGCACCCATGTTTCTTTCAATGGAAAAGGGGATCTTGCATTGGTTCCAACATACCAAAAACATATTTTCCCAGCATTTTTATGACCCTACATGTTAGATCAAAGGCGGATCCCAGTGTTTAACTTATGGTGCATTTAGACTTTCGAGGAGCAGATGATTCTTGGGAAGGAAGCGTTCCTTACTGACAATCTGCTTGTTAAGTGGAGATGAAGAGCTGCATAAACATGGAGTGATCACCTCCACAGTATCAGGATGAGCGATGGCTCCTTCTAACGCTTGTCTCCATACTAAATCATTGTTCCTGGGCATCAGAGTGCTGTTTAGGCTGCACGATCTGCTGGATCTATGATTGAAGGACCCGCACTTCTGTTCATTTCACCATATTAATGAGCATTTTGCTTGTTCATGGGGTGATCTGCAGCACATTTAGATGAGCAGATATTGGGAATGATCCTGATAATAGATCCAGTGTACATCCAGCATAACACTTATCTAATGTGTTTGGGCAGTTTTGTCATTTCTTAGTACATAATCACAAGTAGTATATATGTGAATCCCTAAGATACTATCTAATATATGTCCATACATCAGAATGCTACGGCTCTGTTCACATACATCATATAGGCCCCAGTTTATAGACAGAGGCCAAAGGGGTGTTTTTTTAGTTCCGTCAGGCCAGAAACCTTGACTTCCCATCTCCTGAGGCCCTAGTTTCTGGCTTCTGGGTAAGGTGGTGTTAAAGTCTCTGTGCCATCTGCATCTTGGCGCAGCCATGCGCGGTGACATCATCTTGCTGCCTGAGATGCGGAGCAGGTGGTTTCTCGACAGCTGCACGCACTGTTTTACAAGTGAGCGGTGATAGTAATTCAACTGTATAGCCAGCAGCCATAACATTCAATGTCCTGCTGAAAACATCTGTGGGTCAGGCATCAAATGTTTTGACCTGGTGACACCCTTGATGACAAGAACATTGTATTGATTGGTAATGCAGGCTGGCTGCCACAAAGAAGTCAAAAAGGGAAAAGAGGGGCAGCACCTGTACCACTGCAAATACAGGTGCTGCCTCTTTTCCTTTTTTGACTTTTATGAGGGTCTATTTGTGGACTTGGGTTCTTTTGGTGCATTCACCCACCTCCTCTTTGAATTTTTAACTGGTGCTGTATTGCTTTTTTTCTTTTCTTTTGGTTTGCCACAAAGAAGACCAGGAGAGGGAGAACAGACATGTTCTGATTGGGAATGCTGGCCAGTTGTATTTTTCCAAAGGATCTGGTGATGCTGGATCATATGCTGCAAAAAAGCTCTGGTACTTATGTTTGTGTTTGAACGCTCACACCTTATATTAATCCTGCAGATCATGCACATGGCTGTGGTTTTGTGTGACAGCTTTGTGGGGGGGGGGGGGGGGGGGGGGGGGGGAACATACATAGGGGAGTTGCTTGCACAGAACTAGCAGAAGCTGAGCTTGGTGTAGGTCTGGCATGTTTTGCACCTGTGCCCACAGTTTTAGTGATATTACTATGTCCACAATATAAGCAGATCTCACCATGCCAGTTCTTTTGCAGGTCTTGGCTGTACTTTCTTGGAAGAAAGACGAGACAGAGTGGATATGATAGAAACTTTTAAATACATAAAGGGAATCAACAAGGTAAAAGAGGAGAGAATATTTAAAAGAAGAAAAACTGCTACAAGAGGACATAGTTTTAAATTAGAGGGGCAAAGGTTTAAAAGTAATGTCAGGAAGTATTACTTTACTGAGAGAGTAGTGGATGCATGGAATAGCGTTCCTGCAGAAGTGGTAGCTGCAAATACAGTGAAGGAGTTTAAGCATGCATGGGATAGGCATAAGGCCATCCTTCATATAAGATAGGGCCAGGGGCTATCCATAGTACTCAGTATATTGGGCAGACTAGATGGGCTAAATGGTTCTTATCTACCGACACATTCTAAGTTTCTATGTTTCTCTTTATTGCCACCATGGCCACCACACTTCTCCTCAGATCTCTCCTACTTCTCTTCAGCACCCCAATCCTGTCCAACACATAACCATCATTGGAGTCCTCACGCTCCCTGCCACTTTAATCAGACTGTGATATATCATGGTGGGCTGCTTTGCTCCCCCCTCAATTTCCTGCTCTGTATTTGCCGCCACTGCCTCTGCCCCCACCGCCAATACCGTGGCTACAAATATCACCATTACCACTACCAACACAGGTATGCATGAGGTGTCCCGTTTCCTCCTGAATATGCTTCTTTTCAGGGCAGTCCAAACGCTGACTGCTCTTACACAAGCTGTCAACAGAGAGACTCTCTATACTATATGCCATAGACCGTGGTGGGGTTTTGTTGCCAAGGCACCACACTACAATGAGTCAGAGAAGACAGAGAGGATGCCACTAACAGGAGGAACAGGAAGAATGATGAGACCCTTGGCCCGAAGACACTGTGTCAGATTCAGAGGTCACCTCCACATCATCCTGATGTGACTGAAATGAAGAGAAAGCCCACAATCTCATCCTTTCTCCTCAATAATAATGTTGCGCCTTTATGATGCCAGGGAGAACTGTGGCCAACTACTACTGCTACTACTTCTGGTTGGATAGCTGGTGCTGCTACTACCCACATTCTGTCTCTGGGAGGACAAGTCCTGGCCCTGAGTCTTTCGTTTGGAATCCTTACGTATAAGGGCTCTTTCACACTTGCGTTGTCCGGATCCGGCGTGTACTCCACTTGCCGGAATTACACTCCGGATCCGGAAAAACGCAAGTGTACTGAAAGCATTTGAAGACGGAACCGTCTTCCAAATGCTTTTAGTGTTACTATGGCAGCCAGGACGCTGTTAAAGTCCTGGTTGCCATTGTAGGAGCGGGGAGCGGGGGAGCAGTATACTTACCGTCCGTGCGGCTCCCCGGGCGCTCCAGAATGACGTCAGAGCGCCCCATGCGCATGGATGACGTGATCCATGTGATCACATGATCCATGCGCTTGGGGCGCCCTGACGTCACTCTGGAGCGCCCAGGGAGCCGCACGGACGGTATACTGTATACTGCTCCCCCTCTCCCCGCTACACTTTACCATGGTAACCACTCTGAAAAAGCTAAATGTCGGCTCCGGCAATGCGCCGAAACAACGTTTAGCTTAAGGCCGGATCCGGATTAATGCCTTTCAATGGGCATTAATTCCGGATCCGGCCTTGCGGCAAGTGTTCCAGATTTTTGGCCGGAGCAAAAAGCGCAGCATGCTGCTGTATTTTCTCCGGCCAAAAAACGTTCCGTTCCGGAACTGAAGACATCCTGATGCATCCTGAACGGATTTCTCTCTATTCAGAATGCATTAGGATAATCCTGATCAGGATTCTTCCGGCATAGAGCCCCGACGACGGAACTCTATGCCGGAAGACAAGAACGCAAGTGTGAAAGAGCCCTAACAGACATTTGGCCTAATGTACACAGCCGCACAAAGTATGGAACGGATTGGAACGGTTGTCTGTTTTCTGGAACTCAAAAACGACACAATAAAATCATCTTCTCTTTTTATAAACACACTTAACACACTACTTACTGACAATTTATTTTGGGAATAAAGCAGTATTAGCGCCACTAACAGATTTGGGCCTAATATCTTATGTACGTACAAATATGCAGATTCATAAAAAAGCTTTCTCTAGTGTAAGCCTATGATGAGATTGTGAGATTTTGCCCTTCCCCCACACACACACTTGAACTGTCTGGAGATGTCTTACTATTTCCGGTCTTTTCAACACTGCCCTCTGGATTGTAAAACACGCATTATACACTTGTATTACTATTTAAAAAAACAAAACAACTTTAACTGTCTGGAGATGCTCTGTCCCAGATTTTCCACATGTTTTCACTCAGAGTTTTAAAATGCTACGCCCTGGATTGTAAAACACACATTGTACACTTGTATTGTTATTTTCTCATTAAATAAAAGCTCCTGAACTGTCTGGCGATGCCCTGTCCAATATTTCGGACTACTATTTCTGGCGTTTTCACTCAGAGATTTAAAGCGCTACCCTATAAATTTTAAAACATGCATTGTACACTTGTAGCTTGTTGTATTTTCCCAGAAAAAAAAAATTGAACTGTCTGGAGATGCCCTGTCCCAGATTTCAGACTACTATTTCTGGTGTCTTGACTGAGATTTAAAACGCTAACCTCTGGGTTTAAAAACACACAGCTGCACAGTTATATTGAGCTTATTCTCTCCACACTAACATTTGAACCAAGGTCTAGGAAAAAAAGCTGTATTTATGTTCAGATGGGAAAAAAATAAATCTGTGAGGTAACTGTTTTTGAGGTTATGAAACTTTGTTATAAGGCAGTAACTGCAGCTAAAAGCATTGCCTAGCGCACCCAGCATCAGATCCTCACTCCTCACTCCCTGGCTGAAAGCTTTTCCTGCCTTTCCCCTTTTCTACACAATTCTTTTTAGCATTTCCCTAAACTGTCCCTGACACTAGAATAGAATCTTGATTGTCACTGTCCCTAAGATGTTTTCTGTCAGAAACTGCTACACCCATCCACTCTCATTCACAGTCCAATACAGAATGATGTTCTGCTCGTTCTGCAAGGGCACCTCCCTGCTTGCTGCAGTACTGATGGCCCAGGCTGTCTGTCGGCCTGTGAGCCAATTAGGGCAAGTCTTACACCCCCTCCACTTCCTCTCAGGGTCATGAGAGCATCCTTCTTCTTTCTCCCTTGTGCTTTTTCCTGCTGACATGTGTAGTATAATGGCGCAGCATGCCGTTTTACTGGATTCTATCAAAGCAAACCTGAAGAGCTTCGGGTTCATCTTGTGGATACATTTTTCAATCAATATTTTTTATTCAATTTTTCAGGAAATCATTGGTATACATTATCGGTGCTGTAGTACCGGCATATATTTATACTATATTTCGTTGAGCAAATAAACAGATACAAAAACTTGCATTAGAAGGTACAGTTCCATATCTACACTTATGATAATTATCTGTCATTTTGTAGACAATGTTAGTCTGCGTATTCTAAACGAATACATTACATAAAAGAAGAGGGCATGAAAGTGTAAAGTCATGGATGAGATATGAACGTATTTGGTATCTGTGCTGTACATTTATACACTGCTCAAAAAAATAAAGGGAACACTTAACCACTTCCCATCCGCCCATAGGATATAAACGTCCTATGGGTGGACCTCTATTTCTGAAAGCACGTTTTAAAACGTCCTTTCAGAAATAGCAGCTGCACGCTAATCGTGCAGCTGCTGATCGGGTTGCCCGCTGTCAGTGACAGCAGGGCAACCCTAAGACAAGGCAGGGACAGTGCCCAGGTGTCCCTGCCTTCTGGATCGCTGCGTACACCGCGCTCACCGAGCGCTGTGTATGCAGAGCAGGAAGCGCTATGCGCTTCCTGTTCCGGCCCGGCGGTCATGTGACCGCCGTGACCGGAGAGTGCAGGGGCTGTGTGAGGTCTCTCAGAGACCTCGATCAGCCCTGCACTGAGGCTGTACAGCGCTGGATTGCTGCTGTACAGCCTCTCTAGGGGTGCATTTCTTCTGTAACTGGGGCTACTATGTCAGCCCCAGTTACAGGAGAAATCAACAGTGAAAAAAAAAAGAAGAAAAAGGGGGACGAAAAGTGTAAAATAAAAAAAATAAAAATAAAAGGTTGAAAATAAAAAAATCAAAAAAAGTTTCACATGTAAAAAAAAAAAGTAAGGATTGAAAAAAAAAATAGAAAAAATAAAATAAAATAGACATATTTGGTATTGCCGCGTCCGTAAAAACCAGCTCTATAAAAATATCACATGATCTAACCCCTCGGGTGAACACCGTAAAAAAAAAAAAAAACGGTGTCAAAACAAGCAATTTTTGTCACCTTGCATCACAAAAGGTGCAACACCAAGTGATCAAAAATGCGTATGTCCCACAAAATGGTACCAATAAAACCGTCACCTCATCCCGCAAAAAATGAGCGCCTACATAAGAAAATCTCTCAAAAAATAAAAAAACTATAGCTCTTAGAACATGGAGACACTAAAACATCATTTTTTGGGTTTCAAAAATGCTATTATTGTGTTAAAGTGAAACAAATAAAAAAAAGTATACATATTAGGTATTGCCGCGTCCGTAAAAACCAGCTCTATAAAAATATCACATGAACTAACCCCTCAGATGAACACCGTAAAAAAAAAAAAAAAAAAAACTGTGTCAAAACAAGCAATTTTTGTCACCTTGCATCACAAAAGGTGCAACACCAAGTGATCAAAAACGCGTATGTCCCACAAAATAGTACCAATAAAACAGTCACCTCATCCCGCAAAAAAAGAGCCCCTACATAAGAAAATCTCTCAAAAAATAAAAAAACTATAGCTCTCAGAACATGGACACATTAAAACATAATTTTTTTGTTTCAAAAATGCTATTATTGTGTAAAACTTTAATAAATGAGAAAAAGTATACATATTAGGTATCGCCACGTCCGTAACGATCTGCTCTATAAAACTGTCACATGACCTAACCCCTCAGGTGAACTCTGTAAAAATAAATAAATAGAAACTGTGCTAAAACAACCAATTTTTTGGTCACCTTGCCCCATAAAGTGTTATAATGAATGATCAAAAAATCCTATGTACCCAAAAAAAGTACTAATAAAACTGGCACCTTATCCCCTAGTTTCCAAAATGGGGTCACTTTTTGGGAGTTTCTACTGTAAGGGTGCATCAGGGGGCTTCAAATGGGACATGGCATCTAAAAACCATGTGGAGTTCCTTTTCTTCTGCGCCCTGCCGTGTGCCCATACAGCAGTTTATGACCACATGTGGGGTGTTTCTGTAAACCGCAGAATCTGGGTAATAAATAATGAGTTTTGTTTGGCTGTTAACCATCGATGTGTTAAAGAAAAAAATTGATTAAAATGGAAAATCTGCCAAAACGGTGAAATTTAAAAATTTGATCTCCATTTTCCTTTAATTCTTGTGGAACGCCTAAAGGGTTAACAAAGTTTATAAAATCGGTTTTGAATACCTTGAGGGGTGTAGTTTCTACAATGGGGTCATTTATGGGGGTATCCACTATGTAGGCCCCACAAAGTGACTTAAAAAGTGGGTTTTGGCAATTTTCTTAAAAATTTGAAGAATTGTTTTAAACACAGAGAAATTGAAATTTAGAAAATTGCGAATTTTTCAAATTTTTGGGTAAATTTGGGATTTTTTCATAAATAAAGGTGAAATATTTTGACTCAAATTTATGACTATCATGAAGTACAATGTGTCACGAGAAAACAATCTCTGAATGACTTGGATAAATAAAGGCGTTCCAAAGTTATTACCACATAAAGTGAGATATGTCAGTTTTGCAAAATTTGGCCTGGTCAGGAAGGGGGCAAATGGCCCAGATGGCAGGTGGTTAAACAACACAATGTAACTCCAAGTCAATCACACTTCTGTGAAATCAAACTGTCCACTTAGGAAGCAACACTGAGTGACAATCAATTTCACATGCTGTTGTGCAAATAGGATAGACGACAGGTGGAAATTATAGGCAATTAGCAAGACACCCCCAATAAAGGTGTGGTTCTGCAGGTGGTGACCACAGATCACTTCTCAGTTCCTATGCTTCCTGGCTGATGTTTTGGTCACTTTTAGATGCTGGCGGTGCTTTCACTCTAGTGGTAGCATGAGACGGAGTCTACAACCCACACAAGTGGCTCAGGTAGTGCAGCTTATCCAGGATGGCACATCAATGCGAACCCCCCAAGTGCTCGCCAGAGGTAGCCTGACTGCCATTAGGTACCGAGATGAGATCCTCAGACCCCTTGTGAGACCATATGCTGGTGCGGTTGGCCCTGGGTTCCTCCTAATGCAAGACAATGCTAGACTTCATGTGGCTGGAGTGTGTCAGCAGTTCCTGCAAGACGAAGGCATTGATGCCATGGACTGGCCCGCCCATTCCCCAGACCTGAATCCAATTGAGGACATCTGGGACATCATGTCTCGCTCTATCCACCAACGTCACGTTGCACCACAGACTGTCCAGGAGTTGGCAGATGCTTTAGTCCAGGTCTGTGAGGAGATCCCTCAGGAGACCGTCCGCCACCTCATCAGGAGCATGCACAGGCATTGTAGGGAGGTCATACAGGCACGTGGAGGCCACACACACTACTGAGCCTCATTTTGACTTGTTTTAAGGACATTACATCAAAGTTGGATCAGCCTGTAGTGTGTTTTTCCACTTTAATTTTGAGTGTGACTCCAAATCCAGACCTCCATGGGTTGAAAATTTTGATTTCCATTTTTCAATTTTTGTGTGATTTTGTTGTCAGCACATTCAACTATGTAAAAAACAAAGTATTTCGGAAGAATATTTAATTAACTCAGATCTAGGATGTGTTATTTTTGTGTTCCCTTTATTTTTTTGAGCAGTGTATTTTAAGCTCCCATGATTTAAAAGGGGTGGTTTTTATGAATTCCTCTTTATTTCCTAGTGCGGCATAGAAGGGTTTTATGCCTTCCTTTGCTGGATGTGCTTGGGATCAGGATTTAAATATCTGATGATCAGCTTCTACAACAAGCGAGGCATTGGAAGTCAGGAAGTGTCTAATGCGGAGGTATTTATAAAAATCATGATTGGAAATATCATATGATTGGTGGATGTGTTCGAAACTGCACAATTGATCACCCATATACAAGTCAGAAATCTTATTTAGCCCTTTTTTCCTCTATGAGGACAGGTCTATATCTGCTATGCATAGCTCTAGGGATTCTATGGGGGCCCACTTGCATATTGATCTTTTCCCATCTGACCCTTCTGCGTGATACTCTTTCCAGTTGATCAGGGAAGCTGAGACGCTGCATGGTATATCTTTGGGTATTCTAAAAGATGTGCATAAGGTAGCTAGGAGAAAGGCTTTTAGATTGTGAGATGGGGACAAGACAGATTCAATAGACACCCAAGGGTATGCTTGGGTATTCGCCCACCAGTGTCTCAGTTGTGAGATCTGGGTGGCAAGATAGTAGTGTTTGATATTAGGAAGACCCAAGCCTCCAGCTTTCCTACCTCTTACCAGGATGCTATAGGCTATACGGGGTTTTCTTTTATTCCAGACAAAGTTTTTCAGGGCCAGATGCGCTTTGTGGAAGAAGATCTGTGGTAAAGTGATCGGAAGGTTCCTGAATAGGTACAACAATTTCGGAAGTATGAGCATCTTATATGATGCGATTCTCCCCAGCCAAGATACTTCACATTTGGCTAATTGATCCATCTCCGCATCCAGATTCGCTAGTAATGGGGTGTAATTAGTAGTGTAGAGAGACCCAGTCTGTGTGATGATATATATCCCTAGGTATTTGATTTTATGGTCTTGCCAGTCTAGTGGAAATTGCTGTTTCATTTGTTTCCGGGTTTCGTCCGGAATTTGTAGGGGTAAGACTTGAGACTTATCTAGATTAAGTTTGTAATAAGAGAGGTTGCCAAAGTTTTCTATGATTTTCAGTGCCGTGGTTAGGGAATTTGGGGGGTCAGTCATTATAATGTCATCTGCATACAAGGATATGCGGTGGTCTAACCCTCCTATGTTCACCCCTTGAATGTGTGGGCTCTGTCTTATCGCCTGTGCTAAAGGTTCTATAGTGAGAATAAAGATGATGGGAGATAAGGGGCAGCCTTGCCTGGTTCCATTTGTTATGGCAAATTCGTCAGACATAGTGCCATTGACAAGGACTCTTGCAGTAGGCTCTGTGTATAATGCTTTTATCATGGAGATAATTTCCGCCGTAAAACCCATTCTGCCCAACACTGAAAATGCAAAGGACCAGCTAACACGGTCGAAAGCCTTTTCTGCATCTAAGGCCACTAGCGCTGATGGTAGTTTCTGCTTGTTTACAAAATCCAGGATATTTACTATCCGTCTCGTATTGTCAGAGCCACATCTGCCCTGGACGAAGCCAACTTGATCAATTGTTACTAGTTGTGGGATGATCGAGGTCAATCTGTTTACTAAAAGTTTGGCGGAAAGTTTAGTGTCGGTGTTTAAGAGGGATATGGGACGGAAATTTTGGGGATAAATGGGGTCTTTTCCCGGTTTAGGGAGGGTCACTATTGTAGCGTTTAGCATTTCCTTTGGAAGGTGGCCTGTAGAACGAATATCTTCTAATGTGTTACGCAGGTGGGGTATCAGCTCAGACATAAATGTTTTATAGTATTGGGTAGATAGTCCATCTGGACCTGGAGCTTTGTGAGAGGGAAGTGCTTTAATGGTGTTCTTTATTTCCTCGTTGGAGAAAGGTATAGATATACTGTAGATCTTGCTTGATCTTCAGACATACGAGGCAGAGATACCGAGTCTAAAAACCTGTTAACCTCTTCTTGGGAGGGGATGTGAACATTGGAGGAAGCTAGGTTATACAAAGAGAAATAGTATCCCTGAATTTGTTGGCTATGCTTTTAGGGTCATATATATTGTTGCTCCTGTGGCATCCTTTATCAGGAAAGGGATTTTGGTTTTGTACGTTCTGGCTTTTAATCTACGGGCTAGAAGTTTGCTGGCTTTGTTATCCTGCGAATAATATTGAACCTTCAGAGATCTCATACTCTTTTCATAATTAAGCAAAAGACACTCATTTAGCTGGGCACGCAGCTGTCTTAGTTTGTCTATTAGAGAGGGTGAGATATCTCTCTTATTGAGTGACTCAATGCGTCTAATCTCGGACATGAGATCTGTGAATCTTTTTTCTCTTTCTTTTTTGAAGCGGCTACCTAGCTTGATAAAAATACCCCTGATGAATGCTTTGTGGGCATTCCATAAGATAGCTGAATCCTTCACAGAGCCCGCGTTTAGAGTGAAGAACTTCTGTAATTCTTTAGAGAATTCGGATTGGTACCTTTTATGTGTCATGAGATATTCATTGTTCCGCCACTGGGGAGACACCGAGGGCTCAAATTTTTCTGTAAGTGTTAAATTGATTGTAGCATGGTCCGACCATGTGATAGTATCTATGGATGCGGAGATGGAGCATGACAGGAGAGACCTGGAAATTAAAAACAGATCAATTCTAGAATACATATTATGTCTAGGGGAGAAAAACGTATAATCTCTTTCAGATTCATGGAGGATGCGCCAAATATCATACAAATCCTGCTTACATAGGAATTTCGCTAGAGAATGGGATCTCCAGGTGGATGAGGAGGTAGTATTCCATTGGCAGTCATGTATTGTATTGAAATCTCCACAAATCACCAGATGTGCCCTTCTAAATTTGACAATCTTGGTCATAAGCTTATTAAAAAAGGACACCTGATGCCTATGCGGTGCATAAATTGCCACAATTGTATACTGTACATTGTTAATGGTACCCACAAGCAGGGCTTTTTTTCTGGCGGAACGCACCGGAACGGCATTCCGCCACCTTTTGACATCGCAGCCTGCCATGCTCCAGCATCGCAGGCTGCGATGTATCAGCGGGGAGGGACTGGGAGGAGGAGCTGGGGGCCGGTGCGTTCAATGTGCTCCGGCCCCGCAGCTCCAGTACAGTTATAAAATGTGTAATTCAATTAATAATGATTCATGCTGCCTCCTCTGTAGTATAACATTCAATATATCCTACTCACAGGGCTACTGTTATATCGTAATGCAGGCCGGCCGGGCAGACGAGTGGCAGCGTGACTGACTGACGTCACAAGCCTGTGCCGCCTGCTTCATTCATAAAGTAGGCCGGGCAGGCACGTGACGTCAGTCGCGCTGCCGCTCGTCTGCCCGGCCGGCCTGCATTACGATATAACAGTAGCCCTGTGAGTAGAATATATTGAATGTTATACTACAGAGGGGGCAGCATGAATCATTATTAATTGAATTACACATTTTATAACTGTACTGGAGCGGCAATGGGGGGTCTGTGGATGACACTGTTAAGGGGTGTGGGGGGGTCTGTGGATGGCACTGTTATGGGGTTGGGGGGGTTCTGTGGATGGCACTGTTATGGGGTGGGGGGGTCTGTGTATGGCACTGTGAAGGCGGGGGGGGTCTTTGGATGGCACTGTTATGGGGTGGGGGGGTCTGTGGATGGCACTGTTATGGGGTGGGGGGGTCTGTGGATGGCACTGTTATGGGGTGGGGGGGTCTGTGGATGGCACTGTTATGGGGTGGGGGGGGGGGTCTGTGGATGGCACTGTTATAGGATGGGGGATCTGTGGATGCCATCCACAGATCCCCCATAACAGTGCCGTCCACAGATCCTCCACCCCATAACAGTGCCATCCCCAGATCCCCCATTAACAGTGCCATCCCCATCTGGGGGGTTTCTTTGCTGGGATGGACTTTTATAGCCCCCCAAATTTTACTTGCATCCCTGTTCTCTAAAGGGGCGGTTTTAGGGGGCGGTCCTAGGGGTGGGTAGGGGTGTGGCCAGGGGAGGGGGGTGAGTTCCACCACCTTTTCTCTGAGAAAAAAAGCCCTGCCCACAAGTATTATGAACCTGCCTCCTGGGTCTATGGCAATCTCCGTGTGGTTAAAGGCGACTGTGTCTTTAATAGCCAATAACACTCCCCTTTGCTTTTTTGCGTAATTTGCTTGGAAGATGTGCGGAAATTTAGGATGGTGCATTCTGTGAGCGTCAGAGGCCACAAGATGAGTCTCCGACGCACAGAAAACGTCAGATCTTTGGGAAATGGCCTCCTTCCACATCAATGAGCGCTTGAGTGGGCTATTCAGACCCTTAACGTTAATGGATGCGAGTTTAAGCGGCATGATATTGGCACAGTTTGCTAGGGGATGTTACATGTACCTTCATCAAAAGATTTGGGGGATAGTACCTTTGTGCCCGAGTGCAATATAGAGTCAACGTTACATATGCAGGTGAGTACCGGCGACGGTGGATGTACTTAAAAGAATGTGCTGAAGTGAAAAGGACAGAAGTGAAAGAGAAAAACAACAGAAAACAATTGCACCTTACAAGATAAAGGAGCAAACATATTAGAGAATAAGCAATCAACAGGAACCTGTCATAGGAAGTCTCTCAGGTGGCAACCACTGACCACCTCAGGTGTAAAGGTGAGTATGAGTAATGTCCTCGTTCGCCTGTCAGCGTGGTTTAGACGCCGTTTTCCACTCCGCAGACATATGCTTTTGTTTCTCATTCCTTGCTGGACGGTGGGTGGTGGAAATTGAGATTCCCCATTCAAACAACAAGCGTGTCCCTTCTGTGACAGAGGAGATGCTGTGTAGTTTTCCATTTCGAGTTATTTGCAACTTCACTGGGAATCCCCAGCGGTTGGCGATATTGTTATCTCATAGAGCAGAAGTAACAGGTAGTAGCTGCCTTCTCATGCGAAGAGTAGTGGCAGAGAGATCTGCAAACATTTTGATTTGGTGATATGGTGAGGGAAGTTCTTTCAGAGACCTGGCAGCCGCCATGGTCCTTTCTTTGACGTGGAAAAAATGAATTCGCGCCAGCACATCCCTGGGTACGGAGTCTGGAATATGCTTAGGTTAAACTATGCGGTGCGCACGGTCAATCACCAGCTCCCTTGGTTCACAGCTTGGAAGCAGCTTTTTTAATAAAGCCGGTTGAAATGCAGACAGATCAGCAGATGGGACTTCTTCTGCAATGCCTCTAAACTTTATATTATTTCTTCTTGATCTGTCTTCCAAGTCAGTGACTTTTTCCCTTAGTGCTTCTACTTCTTCTGTGAGCCCATAATGAGAATCGATAAGCTGATTGTGGGAGTTAGCATATTCCCCCATCTTATGCTCGATGTGATCCACTCTGCTGGAGACATCTTGTAGCTGTGTGTGAAGAGGGGTATACAGCTTGGTGATTTCTTGATGCAGCAATTTATTAAGCGCTAGCAGCAGATTCTTAATTAACGAGCCAGACGCAGGCTCATCTGAAGTCTCTATGGAGGAGAGAGTATCTGTGAGGGCGTCAGGGAGTACAGAGGTAAGTGAGTATGATGCATTTACCTCATTGATGGAGTCTGGTGCTGCCGCCATGGATCGTTGTGTGGCGGGAATCTCGGCTGGCGAAGATGACGCCTCCCTCTCCACTGAGTCTCCTTCTCCTCCTGTAGCCTCCCATGTCAGTGGGGAAAATCTGGATCCGCTGTCTTTGCGTCGGCAACAGCGTTTCCCACTGTGTGAGCCGGCTTCTGCTGTGTGATGAGTAGGTTCGTGTCTTCCTCCATTAGCGCTCCGGACTGCTCCCGGTCTTTTTCGAAATAAAAGTCCAGTTTGCCTTGCGCCTTGCTCGTCTTTCTTCCTCTGGTCATCAAGTGGTTTATCACCAGATTATTTATCCACAGAATGGGGCAGAAAGAGGATGATATTCTGCATAAAATCGGAGGTGATGTCGGAGCTCCTATAACGTGCGGCCATGCAGGTCATCGGCAAGCCACGCCCCCCCCCCCCCCCCCTTGTGGATACATTTTTGTGAATTTCGTAATAAACCTGGTTTTTATGAACCAATTCACTTATCTCTACTTTAGACCTATGGACACTGTGGTCTTCTGTGCTACATACACTATTTGCTGTTTTGGTCTTGTTTGACATTGAGGCATTCAAAGAACCTGGATTGTTTTGCCAGCTTACACCTAAAGAAAAGGTAACTACCACCGCGGTGTTTATTTTATCGCATCGTGAATTGATACTTATTTTCTATTTAGCGGAACATTCATTTAGCCACTGTACTCGATTTGTCATATTTCTACCTACCAGCGCCAGTGTAAACTTGTACCGTAAGGTAATTAACATTTAATCAATTTTGTATCCTGGGCCGCAGCAGCAAAGCCCATCATATACACTGTGCAGCGGACCTCCAACTGGAGGCTGGTGGATTTTTTTGTATGGGAGCGCAGGAGTGTTCTTGATTTTCATTGAGGCTTCATACTTGCCAACCATACTGATTTTGAATAGAACAATCCTGTGATTCAGAAAAGAAAAAGAGAAGCATTATAAAACTTCGTCATGTGTCATGGTTATATTCACTATCTATTATTGCAGGATGTTTTCTTGCAGGGGGTTTGTCCCTGCTATCTTCCTGTAGCCTGGCTCTAATGTGATCAACAATTTCCTTCTTCCTGTGCATAAATGCCATTTTTCATGTCATTCACTTACTGTTCACATCTCCTGTTGAACTCTTTTCACCTGCTGTTTGATCATGAATACAAGGATTCAGCTATGACAGAAACATCATTTGGATTCTTCATACATGTCTTTCAGTGATGTTGAACACTGTTTGATAGACATGAAGGTGAACTACTGGTCAATGCAGACATATTACCTTGTGAGCCTCACACTTGCAGCCTACTGTAGCTGGTGAACTGGGGCACCAATAGATTCAGCCACAAGCCAACATCCTTGGTGCCCCACTGTAACTGCGGATAAACCGCCAACTTCTGTCTGAAATTCTCGTCATACTGAAACCAGCCTAAGCCTCCAAAATTCCTATAAGCTTCTAACACTACAGGGAGTGCAGAATTATTAGGCAAGTGAGTATTTTGACCACATCATCCTCTTTATGCATGTTGTCTTACTCCAAGCTGTATAGGCTTGAAAGCCTACTACCAATTAAGCATATTAGGTGATGTGCATCTCTGTAATGAGAAGGGGTGTGGTCTAATGACATCAACACCCTATATTAGGTGTGCATAATTATTAGGCAACTTCCTTTCCTTTGGCAAAATGGGTCAAAAGAAGGACTTGACAGGCTCAGAAAAGTCAAAAATAGTGAGATATCTTGCAGAGGGATGCAGCACTCTTAAAATTGCAAAGCTTCTGAAGCGTGATCATCGAACAATCAAGCGTTTCATTCAAAATAGTCAACAGGGTCGCAAGAAGCGTGTGGAAAAACCAAGGCGCAAAATAACTGCCCATGAACTGAGAAAAGTCAAGCGTGCAGCTGCCAAGATGCCACTTGCCACCAGTTTGGCCATATTTCAGAGCTGCAACATCACTGGAGTGCCCAAAAGCACAAGGTGTGCAATACTCAGAGACATGGCCAAGGTAAGAAAGGCTGAAAGACGACCACCACTGAACAAGACACACAAGCTGAAACGTCAAGACTGGGCCAAGAAATATCTCAAGACTGATTTTTCTAAGGTTTTATGGACTGATGAAATGAGAGTGAGTCTTGATGGGCCAGATGGATGGGCCCGTGGCTGGATTGGTAAAGGGCAGAGAGCTCCAGTCCGACTCAGACGCCAGCAAGGTGGAGGTGAAGTACTGGTTTGGGCTGGTATCATCAAAGATGAGCTTGTGGGGCCTTTTCGGGTTGAGGATGGAGTCAAGCTCAACTCCCAGTCCTACTGCCAGTTTCTGGAAGACACCTTCTTCAAGCAGTGGTACAGGAAGAAGTCTGCATCCTTCAAGAAAAACATGATTTTCATGCAGGACAATGCTCCATCACACGCGTCCAAGTACTCCACAGCGTGGCTGGCAAGAAAGGGTATAAAAGAAGTGTGAGATTTACAAGGAGGGAAAACAGTACACCTCTCTGAACAGTGTCTGGGAGGCTGTGGTTGCTGCTGCACGCAATGTTGATGGTGAACAGATCAAAACACTGACAGAATCCATGGATGGCAGGCTTTTGAGTGTCCTTGCAAAGAAAGGTGGCTATATTGGTCACTGATTTGTTTTTGTTTTGTTTTTGAATGTCAGAAATGTATATTTGTGAATGTTGAGATGTTATATTGGTTTCACTGGTAAAAATAAATAATTGAAATGGGTATATATTTGTTTTTTGTTAAGTTGCCTAATAATTATGCACAGTAATAGTCACCTGCACACACAGATATCCCCCTAAAATAGCTAAAACTAAAAACAAACTAAAAACTACTTCCAAAAAAATTCAGCTTTGATATTAATGAGTTTTTTGGGTTCATTGAGAACATGGTTGTTGTTCAATAATAAAATTAATCCTCAAAAATACAACTTGCCTAATAATTCTGCACTTCCTGTATATCCACATGCTGAAACAGCCCAGAGCATTTCTCAGGACATCGCTCACCTAAAACACCTGCAAAAAAAGGAACAAATTCCTTAGAGACCGGGAGGAGAGATAAGATATCGACATAATCACCATTCCAGATTTTCTCCTTGACAGCTGTAGATAAATGAAAACCTAAAGGAGACACGGCACAAGGCAGAACTTCTTTAAAACAATTTTCAGCAATACCTTTTGCCTTATCTAAAACTGGTAAACATTGTACTGAAAGCGGCTTAATAATGCTGTCAGCCTCTCCACCCCCAGCCCCCTCAGCTGCGAGCCAAACAGAAGCAACATTATGTAGAACAGGCTCAGAAGCAGGGACCTGAGGAGGGGGGGTAGCTGAGGACCGAGGGATTAGTAGCTCAAGAGAGGACAACACTTTAGACAAAGAAGACATTACAGGGGCAAGCTGTGCAGCCGACCACTCACCCGACATAGGAACCGATCCAGGCTGAGGCGCTGAAGCAGCATTTGAAGACGCTCCATCCTGCGATCCGGACAAGAAACCTTGCTGTCCCTGAAGAATGCTCCCCATATGTCCAGCCGGTCCCCCCAGGCCCTGCGACCCGATACCACAGGTCCGCAGGTAGGGGTCAGAAACCGTTGCGCTGATCTTCCTGATGTCCCCTGCCGCTGCCGAACCTTGACCCGACGTTCCCGGCGTAATCTCGTGGCGACCTCTCACGAGACCAGCACTGGCACCTCTCCTATCCTGTTGCCGCGGCTGCGCATGCTCAAACGTGGAGGGGAGAACTTTCTTTTTTGGGTCCTCTGCCTTCGGCTTCTCTTGCGGGATCCCGGCGTCACCACCTCCCTGCGCAACTCTTGTAGCTGTTCTGGACCTCCGCTCACCACCGCTCCGACCAGGACACCGTCAGCAGCTTCTCCCACATCCTGGGACAACCCGATAGCTGTCACCGATGGATCGTCCGCTGGCTGGAACAAGGGGGCCCGAAGTTGAAGAAGGCAATCCTGGATCCATTCCGGGGCACCAACTTCAGAAGCACGGGAGGAGAGCTCATCCATCAGGACATCCATTGCGAGGTAACAGCGAATCCGGCGATGCAGGCACAAAGAATCCGGCAGGTGCAGATAAAAGGCAAGCCCAGCCTGCGGAGCTCGGACACTCATAGCCCCAAAACCTCCCACCACCACCAACAATTACTGTCTCCAGGGCTCCGCTAACCTTCCCCAAGACCCTGGGACCTCATAGGCTACTTGCCCAGCCAATTGAGAGAAAAATCACCGGGCAGAATTAAACTTCTGCCCAGTGATCCCACAAGAGCGGGAAACCTTTTCCCTCCAAAACTGGGCTCTTAAAAATAACCTCCTTGTCACCGGGCAGAACACCTCAGCCTCAGGGACAAGACAGCCATCAGGCATTGCCAGTATGGCCATGTGTCCCCCTCCATAATGTACGGGGTCCTTCCATTACATACATTTATTATGCACAATATGGGCAGAACACTCCCTGTCTGGCATAATTTATTATGTCACTACTTAAATAACTACTGCCATGGGTCAAACGAGCAGATTTGGTTTGTAGCAACATAGCGTCCAAGATTTGCCTGGCAATACCTAGAAGTCTCTCCCAGACACCACCCATGTGTGAGGAGTGTGGAGGATTAAAGACCCACGTACATCCTCTGTCTTGGAGAAAGTCTTGTGATTCGCTGGCACAAATGTTAAGTTCCTTGCAGGCTCCCACAAAGTTTGTTCCTCTGTCAGAACGGAGCAGTTTTGCTGGGCCACGAATTGAGAAGAATTTCCTCAAGGCATTAACGAAGCTTGATGTTGACATGGTTTCAAGTAGCTCTATGTGTACAGCTCGGGTGGACAAACAAGTGAAAAGGACTGCCCATCGTTTACTGTCCACGCTGCCTCCTCTAGTGCGACGGGTTAAAACAGACCACGGACCAAATACATCTAAGCCCACATTGGTGAAAGGTGGTTGAGCAATTACTCTGTCCTCTGGTAGCTCTGCCATCTTTTGACTTTGTAATCTTCCTCGCAGTTTGCGACAGATGACACATTTGTGTATAACAGCTGATACCAAGCGTTTGCCACCAAGAATCCAGAAACCTGCGGATCTAATTGCACCCTCTGTGATGTGTCGCCCTTGGTGAACTACTTGTCCATGATAGTATCTAACAAGCAGTGTCGCAATGTGGTGATCATAAGGTATAATGACAGGCTGTTTCTCTTCCTCTGAAAGTTCAGCAAGAGACAAACATCCACATACTCTCAACAACCCATTTTTATCTAAAAAGGGGCTAACTTCCCAAGACGGCTTTGTTTTGGGAATGTCTTTTGTTTTTTGATGCAGTCAATTTCCTTCTGGAAATGTTTGTTTTGAACAGAAGAGATTATAACAGACTTTGCCTGAGCAAGTGCTTCTAGATTGACTTGTTCATGGAAACTTTCCCACCTTCTGACCTGATTGCTGCTGGTTTCCCTCCGGAAGGCTTTAGCGACATGGATGAGTCTGGCTAGGGTTTTAACTAATATCTTCCAGCAAGAGAATCTATCAAAACAATGGGAGTGAAGTGTGGCTTCAGAAGCTCTGGTGCTGAAGCTTGTAATTTCAGATCTGATTTCAGGGTCAGCTTCGGGCTCTATGAGTGGATAAACATTAGCAGTGTCTATCTGCTCACAGTGTGGTTGGTACAGAAAGGATGGGCCTGAGAACCATATAGAGTTCTGAAGGCATGCTACTTGAGTAGGCCTAGTGGCATAATCTGCAGGGTTTTTCTCTGTAGATACATATAACCACTGATCTGGGTGTGTAGATTGCCTGATTCTATTCACTCTGTTGGAGACATACAGATAGAACCTCCTAGTGGTGTTGCAAATGTACCCTAGGACAGTCTTGCTATCAGTGAAGAATTTCATAGCGTCAAAGTCAGTGTCTAGTTCATCTGTGATTAGCTCAGACATTTTGACTGCAAGTACGGCAGCACACAACTCTAAACGAGGAATCGTGTGGGCTGGTTTAGGGCTTAATTTGGACTTTCCAATGACAAATCCAACATGACACACGTTTTCTGCATCAATTTCTTTCAAGTAAGCTACTGCACCTATAGCTGTGGTGCATGCGTCTGAGAAGATGCATAGTTCTTTCCTGCAAGCTGATGATAGAGATACGGGCACATAGCATCTGTCTATCTTTAGGTGCTCTAACGCTTGCAAGGATTCTGTCCATTGAACCCACTCACTTAGTTTCTCTTGTGGAAGCAATGCATCCCATTCACTTTCCCAGATGACAGTTCACAAACTAAGGCCTTACCTCTTATTGTCACAGATGATACAAACCCTAGGGGATCATAGAGGCTATTAACGGTGGATAGAATGCCTCTACGTGTAAAGTGCTTTTCCTCTGAGGAAACTCTGAAAACAAAACTATCTGTTTCTAGATCCCAACTCAGGCCTAGGCTTTTCTGCAGTGGAAGGGTGTCTGTACCTAGGCAAAGATCTTTAAGGTCCTTAGCTCTGTCTGCTACAGGGAAGGCTTCCATTACTTTTTGGCTGTTGGAAGCGATTTTATGCAGATTGGATTCCGCCAGCATTTTCTTTGCTTTACTGAGGTGTGCTAGTAGAAGCGAGTCCATCATCTACATAGAAATGTCTCAATACAAAGTGTTTGGCTTCTTGTCCATAGCACTCTGCATTTTTCTGTGCAGCCTTTTGCATGCAGTATATAGCGACGGCAGGAGAGGGGCTATTGCCAAATATGTGCACTTTCATTCTGTACTCGACAATTTCTTTGTCTATGTCATTGCCTTTGTACCAGAGAAAACGTAAAAAGTCTCTGTGGTCTTCTCTGACAAGAAAACAATAAAACATTTGTTGCACATCTGCTGTGAAAGCAACAAGCTCTTTTCTGAAGCGCATGAGGACACCTAGCAGTTTAGGTCAGGGCCGCAGCACTTGAAACAGATGCCATTTTGTTTAAAGAAGGACATCCGCTCTGCAATGGGTTTGCTTCTAAAGCATTTGCATTTCTTTAGTGGATGTGTTTTTTTGTGTATTGGGCAATGTCTATCAGAGTTTTCTATGGTGTGTACCTTGTGGGTGCTTTGGTAGTCTGTGACTTCTGAAGGTACAGCTGTTTTGTGTGTGGATACATAGGTCTTACCGTGAGGTCTGTGAGGTCTCTCAGGTCTGTGTGATTGATTGCCGCTGGTGGTGAAGGCGAAACTGGGATCACTTCGGATTTTCGCTTGCTGTCGGACAAACCTAGAAAACACAGAGAAAGGGGGAAAAGCGACTCCATAATCTTCTTTGAATTTACCTCCCACAGACATCCACTTGTCTTGCAGATTTGAGGGTAGTTTCTCTACTATGGGATTAGTGCCTCTAGCTGTATCTAGATACGAAAGTCCTTGCAAGTAGCCATCCTCTTTGGCATATTCTATCTCTAGTAGAAGATCACTTAGTTCTTGTAGCCGCATGTTGTCTCTGTAACCCACCTTGGGAAAGACTTCAAGTTTTTTCAACAGTGCTCCTTCTATTACCTCTGGGGATCCATACGTTTCTTCTAGTCTTCTCAAGGTCATGTTGAGTCCTGCTGCAGGGTTGAACAGGTTTGCTCTTCTCATCCTCTTAGCATGCTCTGCTGACTCAGTACCAAGCCATTTTATCATTAAGCATTTCTGCTGGAGATAAGTTCAGACCTTCAGTGGCATGCAGAAAGGAAGATTTCCATGCCCAATAGTTTTCAGGACAGTCATCAAATTGGAGAAAGCCTGAGCTAACCATTTCTTTGCGGATGAGATATTTGGTGACATCCACTGCACATTGTTGTTCGCGCATGTAATCTATAGGTTGAGGTGATGGGAATGCTTGTTTTTTGTTCTTAGGGGTTTCTGGTGCTTCATTCTTGGTTTGCTGGCAGCCGCTGACCTAATGTGGTTGATTGGGCCTGCTCAGGTGGTATGTTGATCTGGCCTGAATTCCTTTGCTTCAGGTTTAAGAGACTGTTTCTTTGTATGCGCACCAGTAAGGTTCTGGATGTACTCACTTGTACGATATGCAGAGAATAGAGGTTTTTCTGGAACCTCTGAGTCTTTATATGATTTTTCACTTCCTGACCGACTTGTTCCCATGTAGGCAGCGGCCTCTGCTTCAGCAACTGCAGCTGCAGTCTGTCGCTGCAGGATGAGCAATTTTGATTCTAATTCCTCTTCTTCTTGTGCTATGGCAGCTTGCTTAGCTGCTCTCTCTTGAGCTAGGGCAGCTTCCCTAGCTGCTCTCTCTTGTGCTAGGGCAGCTTCCCTAGCTGCTCACTCTTGTTCTAGGGCAGCTTCCCTAGCTGCTTTCTCTTGTGCTATGACAGCTTCCTTAGCTGCCTCCTCTTGTGCCAGGGCAGCTTTCTTTGCTGCTAACTCCTGCATCATTTGACAAGGGCCCACTATGGAAGATGTGGGGAAATATCCTTATTAAAATATAACTTTTATAAGATATGCAATAAAATACAATACACCAGAGGATGCATCAACATAACAGACATATAAACATGTAAGGGGTTCAATAATAGATACCCCACTGCTGGTAGAGCAAAGGTAAGAAAAGAAACTGTCGCGCCTGTGTGGATGCAAACAGTCTTACCCAACCAACCAGGTGGCTATGTTCAGCGTGGCTTTGGTGATGCCTGGACCGGACGGAGTCTTGTATAGATGTGCAGTCAAGGGAGTGGTGATGCTGTGCCCTATCTCACCCTAGATACTTGGGGGAAGGGGGCTGCTCCCATACTGCCTGTCTACACAGAGCACTCGCCCTAGAAAGGGCGACCCCGTCAGGATACCTGTCCCTAGTTATGGACCTGATCACTAGCACTAATAAAAAATACAGATTCTACAGTCCTCCTGACGTGGCACGTTTCTGTCGTGTCGACTCCTCAGGGGAAATTAATACATGTAGGAAAAGACAATATGCACCATATGCAACCGCAGGTGAAAAAGAGAGAAACACTGCAGTCATATGGTTACAAAAATGAGGCTCTAATAACTGAAGTGAGAGCCTATGAACTGACACCCCTGGTGCAGGAGTGCCGTGCTGCAGAAGGATAGATGTTCCTCTGCTCGTTGGTGTGTGAGGATATGGTGGTCCTCACTTAAGGTAATGTTCCTATAGTTCAGGGGGTTCCTCAACAAATACCAGCCACACTGATACATACCTTCATGGAGTTTAAATAGAGCCCATATGCGCCTCTCCTTGGAAGACCGCCCTGTGAGCATCCGCGTCGGCGTCTGACATCACGCCAGACGCCGGCGCTTATACCACATGATAGCGGCGGCCAATCATTTGAGGAGGCGGAGGGCTTAGTCGGTTACCTTAGAGACCATGTCAACAGATAAGTAACCGCACAGTACGTCTCCTGATAGAGGCGTCTATGGTGGCGCTATGACACAAAATCATAGCAAGATTAGACTGACATTTCTTGCAGGAGTATAGGAAACAAGATAAGTCACAGAGAACACTGAACATGATGCTGAGTGTATATGGGACAATTAGGTATATCATACAGGCTCCTCCCATCAGTTTAAATGAGATAACGCCGATTATATAGGAGACACCTAGATGTAAAACAAGGCTCCTCACCACAATTTATATAAAGCACCCAAAGTCTAGCCTTTCATTAAGGCCCAGGGGTGCAGACGTTTTAAGACAGAAGATCCAGCGAGATTCACGTTGGAGGAGACATTTGTCCCAATCACCCCCTCTGATGGGAGGCTTTACAAGATCAATACCCATAAATCTCAAAGAGGCTATGCCATTGTGGTCAGTATGTACATGTTTCGATAGTGGGGTATCCCGTTTATGTGAGATGTCCCCCAGATGTTCCCCTATCCGCCTCCTAAATTCTCGTATCGTCTTCCCTACATATTCCATCCCACATTCACACTGGATACGGTATATAACCCCTCTGGACTTACAGTTAATGAAGTGTTAGATTGAATATGTTTTACCTGTCATGTGGCTTACAAATGATTTTGTGGTCTGTATGCATTTGCATGCTATACAATTGCCACATTTGTGACAGCCCACAATCTTGGACCGCAACCAGGTGGACTTTGTGCGATCAGGTGCATAATGACTATGCACGAGTTTATCACGTAGATTAGGCCCCCTTCTATAGGTGATTTGTGGTTGATCACCCAGCACATCTTTCAGATCAGGGTCCATTTTTAGGACCTCCCAATGACGTTGTATGATGTGCTTAACTTGTTTGGACCCTCTGTCAAAATTGGTGATAATTCTCATAACTTTAGTTTGCGGGGTGGGAGATTGATTTGGAGTGAGTAGGGAAGATCTTGGTCGGGACAGAGCAGTCTGGCATGCCGATCTCAAAACATGGTCAGGGTAACCCCTAGACAAAAATCTCATCCTCAGATCAACTGCCTGGTTGATGAAATCATGCTTGTCTGAGCAATTGCGTCTGAGTCGCAAGTATTGGCCCCTAGGGATTCCTCTCCTGAGTGGGAGAGGATGGTTACTCTCCCACCTCAGGAGGGAATTCGTGGAGCTAGCCTTCCTGTAGATGGAAGTGTCAAGTTCACCCCTATTATTCCTGGAAATTTTTATATCCAGGAATGGTAGACTCATGGGATGCGATTCACAGGTAAAGTGCATACCTATCTGGTTCTGGTTGAGGTGCTGGACGAAGGCTTCAAAGCTCCTGCATCATCATGGCTTCTTTTTCTGTGTACTATAGCTGGACGCGGGCAGCTTCTGCCTTGGCACAAGCTCTAACTGGTCTGCTGAGGAACTTGCTGAGGACATCTTGCTAGCCCATGAAGATCTGGACACATGCGACTGTGCATCATCTTGCTGGGCACTGGGAATGTTCTCCTTGCCTTGCTGGGTCGGCGGTAGCGTGTCATCAGCCTGGTACTTTGTTCCTGATCTTAGACTCATGCTGCAGTTATGGCGTCTCAGTTTATTCCAGACCACCACGTGGGTGTCTTTTTACTGCTATTCCAGACCTCCACGTGAGTTGTCTTTTTACTGTTCTGCTTCACGTTATTGACTCTTGTAACACTAGTCAGACAGCTTAACAATAATTCAGAAGTCAAGAAATGTGAGACATCAGATCTGTATGTATTCTTTTTTCTGAATAACTTTGTAAAACTACAACATAAACATAAACAAAACATATGTATCAATACATTAAACATAATACAACAGCCTCACTCCATCAGTGAGAGTACTCACAGACAATTCCATCATAAGTCCAGGAATAGATCAAGAGCTCCTCTGCATGCAGCCTGCTAGATCCAGGAGCAGTCATGAAATGGAGGAAATACAGTTCTAGGTTAAAGGTTACTGCCTCTGACTCTGGGAAAAATACACTTCCTGTAAAGTTCTGGCAAAGTAGTAACTAACTTTGACCACTAGATGGCAGCAACGTCAAACATAACAATGCAGTATAATCTTTACAGCACATTACATACATTTATTATGCACAATATGGGCAGAACATAATATCTTCCACAGTATTCAATAAAAAGATCATGAAGTCAAAAGTCCACTTTTGTTCCACTTTTATCTCATTACCAGAAACTGTTTTTCAGCATCAGACTCACATATCAACATTCAGTAAGAATAAGAATGTCCCTAAGATGTTTTCTGTTAGACACTGCGTAACGGATCTCCTGGCCCCCTGACTGGGTACCTCCGTTGATGGATGCTCCTAGTGCTTCACGAGGGCTCCAAGCACTCCGCTCAACACTGTAAGCACTGCCGACCCCACGGTTTGGTTGTGATCTCATCCTCTTCTACCCACCCTGGACCTACGACAAGGTTTCCAGGTTCCAGTGGGTGACCCTCTCTTCCTTCAGAGAGCGATACAGGAACAAGCTTTTACAAGAGCTAGGGATTATACTCTGGAGAGTATAATGATTATAGCAATCCCCAGAGTGTAGTTCTCCAATCCCCCAAACATGAGCCCAGACTTCATAAAGGGTAGAACAGGACATTTAATGAGACTACATGCCAGCCTTTTATGCAGGTATTCCAGCAAGGGATACTCCCCATGGGGACCTTGTGGAAGACTGAGACAGTTTTTACATAAACCAATCTCATGCAGCTACGGGCAGAAAACACACACATGTGATGCAATTAACCAACATAATGGGATAACGTAATCACTCACAGGCAGAAACTACCCATTTTTCCCTTTGTAGAATAATGAGCCGGGGGAAGGGGGGGGGGGTCTTCATAGTTCTGGGTCCATAGTTCATAGGAAGGAGGCTAGCCCTCAGGCCTCTCCAGCAGCCCCAGTGACGGTTCAGTCAGTCACGCACTGCTACACCCATCCATTCTCATTCACAGTCCAAGACAGAATGCTCGTTCTGCAAGGGCACCTCCCTGCGTGCTGATGGCCCAGGCTGTCTGTCATGATTTTAAATGTCAGAAGTCATGTTTTTCCACTTTTGTCTTATTATCTGAAACTGTTTTTCAGCATCAGACTCACATTTCAACATTCAGTAAGAAGAAGAATGATCTCACAGTATTACAGTATGTAGATGTTCTGTTTGTACAGTTGAATATCTATATTTAGTATTTGCTGTGTCATTGTAGCTGTAGTTTTGTTCTGGTTACGCACTCGTGAAATGGAATCCAAAAGTTGACATTACAATGAACCAAGCTTATGTTTCTTGAAGGTGGTTGAAAGGAAGTCTGATGATATTTGGTCAGGTTTTTCCTTGTCCATGACCTTCTCATGCAGATGGTGATGGACTTTATAGCTGAATAAATCTTTACTGATAATGTTTTGATACCAGAATCAGAAATAATAAGTCCTCCCACGGGATGAGCCGTGGCATTGTGAGACCGCGCGATGATGACGAAGGAGGAGTTACGGCCAAGCGGTAATGTCCATTGGCTTGCGGTACGAGCTATGGGTATATAGGAGGGGTGGGAGATAGGTGGGTTGTGTCCTTGACAAAGCGTGACAGCGAAACGGACGTTGGGCCGTTCCCTCGAACCCGGGTATGTACTATACATTTACATCATAGCTCTCAGCCATAATTGTTGAACCCTGTAGCTACTAGGAGTTACTGCAGTTGTTCCTAATGTTATGTAGTTCATGGATGCTGTTGGTACCGTTTACGCTCTATACTATGGGCGTGTGGTATTATACCACTAAAGCTGCTGAGCTGGACCACTGATTTGCACTTATTTCCGTGGTTGGAGGGATCTTTTCCTCACATTCTTACACTTCTTCAGCATATGTTTTTATTATTTATATAATTGTCTTGATGTTTGTTCATCAATAAAGTTTCTTTTTTATTATTTTGTGTGGTGTCTAATGTATTTATAGGAGTCCATGGTATTGTTCCATGCGTGATATTTTGCGGTTTTGATTTATACATTGGAGAAATAATAAGAAGTAACCTTAAAGCTTGAACAAGTCCTTAATATAAATGTCCCTTGTGCCCCCTGAGTACATAAAAATGCCCCTTGTGCCACTTGAATAAATGTTGATGCCCCTTCAATAAATGTTAATGGCGATTGTGCCCCCTGAATAAATTGTGCCCCCTTGTGCTTTCACTTTGGGGGCTCCATTCTAGAGAGGGATGTGGGTCCCAGAGGTGGGATCTGCACCTATCTAACGCTATGCCTTCAATGTGTGAGATGGGCAAAAATATTTAAGGCCCTTTGTACTCCTTCTGTCGCGTGAATAAATAATAATAATGCCCTTGTGCCCCACAGTCAATTGCCAGAATAAAAAAATAACCTTGCACTCTCCTTTCCTCAATCCCCTGATTAGCACTGCTGGTGTCCTGGCACTGTGTTCTGCCATCCTGTAGGCCACAGGTCTCTTCAGGCTTGCGGCCTACAGGATTCAGAACACAACATGGGACACTGGCGTCCTGACATAGGTGGAGAGATGAAGTGACATGATCGCTTCACCTGAGCTTTGACACTGATGTCCTGTGTGTGTTTTGATGTCATGTAGACTGCAGGTCTAAGGTGACCCGTGGCTTACAAGATGCAGAATGGCACAGTAGGAAGTTTGTCGCTCCATGCTCTGCCACAAGCATCAACTGTATCGGCATCCTGCTGATAATAATAGAGCTGATGGCAGTGCACGCCAGCCACTCTGATCTTGGTGGTTCCATCATACCAGTGGTGCCACGCTATCCACACCTGTCACTGTATGTCACTTTCCTTTGCTCAAAGTACTCATTATATTGCAGCATAGTTAACAACATGTCTGGAAAGTCATTGAGTCTCCCAAACAGGGGGATCTCCAGAACTAGCAGTGGACTATGCAAGTTCCTCACAATCCAAGAGTCTGTTCAAACAAACAGGCACATAATCACTAGTGTTAAGCAAATCGGAGTCCACGAAGTGGACTTGGATCCGAATTTCATGGAAAATTCGATTCACCACGAAGCCGAATTTCTTTGTGCTTCGTGGTAGCTAATTGATTTTCTCTGAAATGGTGCAAAAAACTAAACAAATCATACTTACCTCATCCATTTGCTCAGTCGCCACCATCTTAATTTAAGAACTCTCTCTAAATCTTGTGCACGGTGACATATTATTATGTCATCATGGGCCGCACAACATTTAGTGCCAGATCTTCAAGATGGTGGTGGCTGCCCTGTCGCGAGCAAATGGATTAGTTAAGTACAGTAGAAACCAGAAGTTTACATACACTATATAAAAAGACACATATGCATGTTTTTCTCAATATCTGAAATGAAATCAGAATAAACCTTTCATGTTTTTGGTCAGTTAGGATTACCATAATTATTATTATTGGCCAAATGCCAGAATAATGTGAGAGAGAATGTTTTAAGGCATTTTTATTACTTTCTGCAATGTCAAAAGTTTACATACACTAAGATTACTATGCCTTTAACCCCTTAAGGACCCATGACGTATATGTACGTCATCTCTGGCCGTGACTTAAGGACCAGAGAAGTACATGTATGTCAAGGAGTACAGCAGTCACTAATAGCCGGACCCCTGCTGCATGAAATCACTGATGCAGGCGCATTAACCCCTGCACACGTGGCTGCCTTCCGGGAGAGCCTGTGAGATCCAGCCCCCTGGATCTCATAGGCAGGAAGGCTGTAAGTGTATTACAGTGTGTAATACGCATACAGCCAATGCATGACAATACAGAAGTATTGTGATGCATTGTAAAGGGGATCAGACCCCTAAGTGGGACAGATCCCAGAGTGGGACAAAAAATAAAGTGAAAAAAAGTTAAAAAAATAAAGTTTTCCCCCCCAAAAATGAAAAGTTTCAAGTAAAAAAATAAAATAAATATATATATATATATATATATATATATACACACTCACCTAAAGAATTATTAGGAACACCATACTAATACGGTGTTTGCCTTTAGAACTGCCTTAATTCTATGTGGCATTGATTCAACAAGGTGCTGATAGTATTCTTTAGAAATGTTGGCCCATATTGATAGGATAGCATCTTGCAGTTGATGGAGATTTGAGGGATGCACATCCAGGGCACGAAGCTCCCGTTCCACCACATCCCAAAGATGCTCTATTGGGTTGAGATCTGGTGACTGTGGGGGCCATTTTAGTACAGTGAACATTGTCATGTTCAAGAAACCAATTTGAAATTATTCGAGCTTTGTGACATGGTGCATTATCCTGCTGGAAGTAGCCATCAGAGGATGGATACATGTTCTCATTCTGTTTACGCCAAATTCGGATTCTACCATTTGAATGTCTCAACAGAAATCGAGACTCATCAGACCAGGCAACATTTTTCCAGTCTTCAACTGTCCAATTTTGGTGAGCTCGTGCAAATTGTAGCCTCTTTTTCCTATTTGTAGTGGAGATGAGTGGTACCCGGTGGGGTCTTCTGCTGTTGTAACCCATCCGCCTCAAGGTTGTGCGTGTTGTGGCTTCACAAATGCTTTGCTGCATACCTCGGTTGTAACGAGTGGTTACTTCAGTCAACGTTGCTCTTCTATCAGCTTGAATCAGTCGGCCCATTCTCCTCTGACCTCTAGCATCCACAAGGCATTTTTGCCCACAGGACTGCCGCATACTGGATGTTTTTCCCTTTTCACACCATTCTTTGTAAACCCTAGAAATGGTTGTGTGTGAAAATCCCAGTAACTGAGCAGATTGTGAAATACTCAGACCGGCCCGTCTGGCACCAACAACCATGCCACACTCAAAATTGCTTAAATCACCTTTCTTTCCCATTCTGACATTCAGTTTGGAGTTCAGGAGATTGTCTTGACCAGGACCACAACCCTACATGCATTGAAGCAACTGCCATGTGATTGGTTGACTAGATAATTGCATTAATGAGAAATAGAACAGGTGTTCCTAATAATTCTTTAGGTGAGTGTATGTATATATATATATATATATATATATATATATCCTTTTGCCAAAATAAAGGGAATAAAAAAAAAAAATAGGGAAAAAAATCACCCAAAAAATAAAAATAAACTATGGCTCAGAATATGGAGACACTAAAACATTGTTTTTTTGTTTCAAAAATGCTGTTATTGTGTAAAACGTAAGTAAATAAAAAAAGGTATACGTATTAGTTATCGCCACGTTTGTAATAACCTGCTCTATAAAAATATCACATGAATATTGTAAAAAAATGTAATTAAAAACTGTCAAAAAAGCTATTTTTTTTGTCACCTTACATCACATAAAGTGTAATAGCAAGCGATCAAAAAGTCATATGCACCCCAAAATAGTGCCAATCAAACCACCATCTCATCCCGCAAAAATCATACTCTAGCTAAGACAATCACCAAAAAACGGAAAAAACTATGGCTCTCAGAATATAGAGACACTAAAACATGATTTTTTTTTTGTTTCAAAAATGATATTATTGTGTAAAACTTATATAAATAAATGAAAGTAGACATATTAGGTATCGCCGCATCCGTAAGAACCTGCTTTATAAAAATATCACATGATCTAACCCCTCAGGTGTATACCGTAAAAAAACTGTGTCAAAAAAGCAATTTTTTGTCACCTTACATCACAAAAAGTGTAATAGCAAACGATCAAAAAGTCATACGCACACCAAAATAGTGCCAATCAAACCGACATCTCATCCTGAACAAAATGAGCCCCTACACAAGACATATTAATTAAATAGATGAGAGGGGCACACCTGCATCCGAAAATCACATAGAGCAGTAGCCAATATATTACTGTGAATAGTTTATTTGATGTGTCAAATATAAAATCAAGTGAATGGTACCTCAATTAATCACACTAAAATAGTCATTAAAATTACATAAAATACATATATAAAAAAATGTATTACAGCCAATCTAGAGAGTTAATATTGTGCGCAATGGTATTGGACAACAGTTACTGATTGGTGGTTCCTGAATTGTAGCCAATGATTAGCAAGTACAGTCTCAATATTTGTCCGCAATTGGTTTGCGGATATTTGATGTGAAAAGTTCCAATATAGCCGGTATTTTATCGGTGGGTATAATGTCATTTCGATTTACTGAATGATTATCTTCATAGCTATAGCATGTTCATCTGCTAGTACACCGTAATTTAATTAAACAGGTTACTCACTTTTTGAGGCGGTGGAGTGTCCAAGTATTTGTGCTTAGCGTGGCGTCCCACGTGTTGCAGCACAGATGGACTTACCTCCGGTCGGCTCTTTAAGGTAAGTGAGTGGGCTTTCAGACTCGGAAACAGTCCGCTTTGACGCCGGGGTCAGTGGATGATTAAACCCTCTTTAGTATCCGGCGTTGCTTTGTGTCTATTTGTTCTAGACACTACGGGACTTTCATTTCTTCCTATAGGATGTTCGGAAGCGCTTCCAAAGGTTCAAAGGCAGTGCGCAGGTTGTGTGCTGTGGTTTCTTCTTTTCTTTGAGACTTGTGTACACCAGACGCGTTTCGGAGTTAACAAAAGACTCCTTCCTCAGTGGTCAAGTCTCGTCTGTTGTATGGCGGTTTATATAGGCTTGGGTCAATCTTCTCCTTTGGGATTGTTACGTCATCTCAGGGAAAACCAGAAACTCTGGATCTGGCTTAGGCCTCTTTCACACTTGCGTTGTCCGGATCCGGCGTGTACTCCACTTGCCGGAATTACACTCCGGATCCGGAAAAACGCAAGTGTACTGAAAGCATTTGAAGACGGAACCGTCTTCCAAATGCTTTCAGTGTTACTATGGCACCCAGGACGCTATTAAAGTCCTGGTTGCCATAGTAGGAGCGGGGATCGGGGGAGCGGTATACTTACAGTCCGTGCGGCTCCCGGGGCGCTCCAGAATGACGTCAGAGCGCCCCATGCGCATGGATGACGTGATCCATGTGATCACATGATCCATGCGCTTGGGGCGCCCTGACGTCACTCTGGAGCGCCCGGGGAGCCGCACGGACGGTAAGTATGCTGCTCCCCTGCTCCCCGCTACACTTTACCATGGCTGCCAGGACTTTAGCGTCCCGGCAGCCATGGTAACCACTCTGAAAAAGCTAAATGTCGGCTCCGGCAATGCGCCGAAACGACGTTTAGCTTAAGGCCGGATCCGGATCAATGCCTTTCAATGGGGCAAGTGTTCCGGATTTTTGGCCGGAGCAAAAAGCGCAGCATGCTGCGGTATTTTCTCCGGCCAAAAAACGTTCCGTTCCGGAACTGAAGACATCCTGATGCATCCTGAACGGATTTCTCTCCATTCAGAATGCATTAGGATAATCCTGATCAGGATTCTTCCGGCATAGAGCCCCGACGGCGGAACTCTATGCCGGAAGACAAGAACGCAGGTGTGAAAGAGCCCTTACCCGGTCATTTATCCTCTAATTGTTGTAATGTGAGTATAGAAAGTTACTTAAATTCTATAAATACGTTAAAACATGTTAAGAAATGTATATAAATAAGACAATAATAACAACAGTGGTGTCTATTATATATTGGCTGGGTTTGATCGCATATAGCTTTTCCATAACGGATCCTATATAAATAGGGTGTGACATTTGTATGTTGTATAGTTTTGAGCAATATACTATGTGTATGTTTTAAAATCGCGCTGCATACAAATACTAATGCGGTTTTTGTATGTGTTTTTATTCTGTGCGATTTTTATGCGTTTAATTTAACTATATACTTTTTACAAAATTTTGTTCAAATGGAAAATAAAGATAAAAAGTGTCTATCAACGAGAAAAATGTAGAGATATAACAGTATAACAATATAAGAATAAAAACATAAAAATAGTTGGTCTGCATACATATATAATCCGACTATGTGGTTAAACATGGTATTAACCCTTGATATCTTATACAGGGTATGTTGCATTTATAGAAGGACAGTGACTCGTCTGGTTGCAATAAGTATATATATATATGCGGGCTTGACTTGTTGCAAATTTAGCCTTATGTCAATAATATGAATTTATGAGAGGTGGAAAACAGATATTATTGCCAATCATCCACATCCTACAAAAAACCAAATACCTCCATTTCTGCATTTAATCCTTGGGGGAGGATGGAATTGAATTCAAAAATCTTTCTAGATTCCAGCCTTGACATTTTACTAATATGATCCCCTCCCCTCCAATGTATGTTCACCTTTTCCAAGGCTGCAAAAGTCATTCCTTTTGGATCCTGATTGTGTGACATCTTAAAGTGGAGTGACAGAGTGTATTTGTCATATCTAGAGTTGAGCGAACACCTGGATGTTCGGGTTCGAGAAATTCGGCCGAACTTCCCGGAAATGTTTGGGTTCGGGATCCGAACCCGACCCGAACTTCGTCCCGAACCCGAACCCCATTGAAGTCAATGGGGACCCAAACTTTTCGGCACTAAAAAGGCTGTAAAAAAGCCCAGGAAAGAGCTAGAGGGCTGCAAAAGGCAGCAACATGTAGGTAAATCCCCTGCAAACAAATGTGGATAGGGAAATGAATTAAAATTAAAATAAAATAAATAAAAATTAACCAATATCAATTGAAAAGAGGTCCCATAGCAGAGAATCTGGCTTCACGTCAGCAGAGAATCAGTCTCTTCATGCCATAGCAGAGAATCTGGCTTCACGTCACCCACCACTGTAACAGTCCATTGTCATATATTTAGGCCCCGGCACCCAGGCAGAGGAGAGAGGTCCCGTAACAGAGAATCTGGCTTCATGTCAGCAGAAAATCAGTCTGAATGTCCTAGCAGAGAATCATGCTTTACGTCACCCAACACTGGAACAGTCCATTGTCAGATATTTAGGCCCAGGCACCCAGGCAGAGGAGAGAGGTCCCGTAACAGAGAATCTGGCTTCATGTCAGCAGAGAATCAGTCTTCATGTCATAGCAGAGAATCAGGTTTCACGTCACTCACCACTGGAACAGTCCATTGTCACATATATAGGCCCAGGCACCCAGGCAGAGGAGAGAGGTCCCATAACAGAGATTCAGGCTTCATGTCAGCAGAGAATCAGTCTTCATGTCATAGCAGAGAATCAGGCTTCACGTCACCCACCACTGGAACAGGCCACTGTCAGATATTTAGGCCCAGGCACCCAGGCAGAGGAGAGAGGTCCCATAACAGAGATTCAGGCTTCATGTCAGCAGAGAATCAGTCTGCATGTCATAGCAGAGAATCATGCTTTACGTCACCCAACACTGGAACAGTCCATTGTCAGATATTTAGGCCCAGGCACCCAGGCAGAGAAGAGAGGTCCCGTAACAGAGAATCTGGCTTCATGTCATCAGAGAATCAGTCTTCATGTCATAGCAGAGAATCAGGCTTCACGTCACCCACCACTGGAACAGTCCATTGTCACATATTTAGGCCCAGGCACCCAGGCAGAGGAGAGAGGTCCCATAACAGAGATTCAGGCTTCATGTCAGCAGAGAATCAGTCTTCATGTCATAGCAGAGGATCAGGCTTCACGTCACCCACCACTGGAACAGGCCACTGTCACATATTTAGGCCCAGGCACCCAGGCAGAAGAGAGAGGTCCCATAACAGAGATTCAGGCTTCATGTCAGCAGAGAATCAGTCTTCATGTCATAGCAGAGAATCAGGCTTCACGTCACCCACCACTGGAACAGGCCACTGTCACATATTTTTAGGCCCCGGCACCCAGACAGAGGAGAGGTTCATTCAACTTTGGGTTGCCCCGCAATATAATGGTAAAATTAAAATAAAAATAGGGTTGAATGAGGAAGTGCCCTGGAGTACAATAATATATTGTTAAGGGGAGGTAGTTAATGTGCAGCATACGGGTAGGTTACCCGACACTGCTAGATTGTGAGGTGTATTTCCCTTTAAGCCAGTTAGGCCTGTCACAGGCAATCATTATTACAGCCAGCAGAGGGAGCCCCCAGTTCAGTATAAATAGGCTAGGGCCTAGTCTAGGAGGGTGGTTAGAAGTTTCTGGAGAGAGTGCTGAGAGATTCAGGGCTCAGTCAAGAGTGCAGAGATTGCACTACTGGTGTGGAGGGTCATACCCACCCAGATTCCCAGGTTAGTTATACCTGAAGAACTCAAGAGATAGAGCCTGCCATCAGGAGGGAAGAAGACCTCTACCAATTATTTGCTCAAGGGTTATCACCAGGAATTAGGTGTCCGGACCTTGAGGATATTGCTGCAAGTAGCATAAGAGGGAATCCCTGAACCTAGGAGGCCTGTCTCGAAGTTAACCTTGTTGTAAGTAAAAGCCTGAACCACTACTGTTAACTGTATGGTAAAGTGTGGAATAACTTTGGAACTGTATTCTCTGGCTGTTCAGCCTACTACAAATCCATGCAGTAAAGTTGACCTGTTGTATGAATACCTGGACTCCTCCATTATTCCACCTATCACTACACGGTGTGTCACCGTTCAATTGGCACTGGCGTCACGACATTTATGAACTGCCTGTTCCAGTATTTACCCACATTGAAGACGACAGTGAATCCCAGGTTAGTGGGTTGCCCTGCACTACGACTCCCCGCATACCCAAAGTGGCTACTGAACCCCTGGGATACTGCATCGCTCTTTTTGGCGTCACGAACAGGATCCGCATGCTTCTAGAGTGCAGAGAAGTGTGAACTGTGTGCTTTAACTATTCCACCACCGTATTGCAAGGACTGTACCCTTTATTCCCAAGTCGGGGGATTACAAGTGTGCCTGGGAGGATTCGGAGGCGCTGTGCTGTGTTGCGCTACCCCCAGGAAAAGAAAATCGTGTTGTGGATTACAATTTATTCACTTGTCAACAACCCTGCTTGCTGTCAGGGAATGGTGACCAAGATGGCCACCGGCCGCCTGGAGTAAAGTTTCCCGCGCTGCTGAGGAATTTCGTGGGCGGATCCCTTCAAAGACACAGAGAATCCCGCCCCTCTTCATCATCGCACCGCCGCGGCCCTGCTTCTTCTACGTCACCGCGTACTCAGGACGTCCGGAGTCTCTCGAGATTTGGACTGCGCAAACCCGGCGATACCGGTAAGGACTTGTAACCGGAGGGAAGGGGATTGTTCCAGCCCCTTTAGTCGCCAGCGGCCACATCGTAATAAGCTAACATGTCAGAACCGGGAGTTCCCGAGCAGCCGGCCCCGGGAGAGCTTGCGGCTCCTAATCATCCTATAGCCCCCAGCATGATGCCCTTTACCATGCCTTACTATTTTGGGGCTCCATGGTTTCCCCGCTATAAAGGAGAGACCCATACCCTAAGAGACTTTAAAGAAAAGCTGCTGGCATTATTCAAACTGTACCCCATAAATGCCGACCAGCAAATGGAAATCCTGCTAGCACAACTGGAGGGAGCTGCCCGCAGAGAAGTATTATCCTGGCCTGCTGCTGAGCGGAGTACTCTAGAGCAGATATTCACCCGCCTCAGGGCCACTTTTGAACCAGGACTGCCTCAGAGATAAAGATGCACTTCTTTGGCAAGAAACAGAAGCCCGGTGAGTCCCTCCGTGACTATGCCCTATCACTTCAGGAGGCTTTAGGGGCTGTAATCCAGATAGATCCCAAAGAGGCTGATAATCAGGACCAGACCCTAAGGGAACAATCTATCACCGGGGTGTCTAGTGAGCAAATAAGGACCCAATTAAAGATGCTGTCCGCCCAGCACCCTAACAGTGCCTTTCTGGACTTTAAAGAACTGGCTATAAAAATTCTGGGGTCAGCAGTATCTACGGAGTTGAGCACCCCACCTGAGTCATCAGCCTGCAGGCCAAAACCGCTTATCACTAACCAAGCTCAGGCCGGTCAAGCTGTTCAAGCTTCAGCTACCGATACTATCGCCATGCTGACAGAGCAAGTAAATCACCTCACTAAAAGTCTAGAGAGAGTGTGCAGAAAAATAGAGGAATGGGAAAAACCCATAATGTCAGAAGAAGAGCTCCTGTCACCTCCTAGGCCGTTCCCACCTCCATACCAAGAGACTCACCCCAGGGATCCTGGGAGGCGTAATAGAAATCGCAAGCGGCCCGTGTGTACATACTGCAAAAAGGTGGGACACACAGAATCCACGTGCTGGCAGTTAAACGGGCAACCCCTGAGGCTGAGGACCACCCCTCGGGAGGTAGAACAATAGGTCCAAAAGATCCAAATTGGATGCCACGGTATGTAGGATCCCATCCTAAAATCAATATAGAGATCAATGGGGTCCCCTTTGAAGCCCTATTAGATACTGGGTCCCAGGTCACTACCATTCAGCTGCCTGCATTTGAAAAGTTCTGGGACACCGACCAATTGATCCAGCCGCCTGAATCCTGGGTAGAGATTATCGCCAGCAATGGCAAACCAGTAAAGATTCATGGATACTGGGAACCCACCCTGCAGGTGGGAGAAGTAACCTTACCGCAACAGGGGGTGATAGTAGTACAGGCCGGCGACAGAGGAGGACATCCTGTCATTCTAGGCACCAATGTCTTCAAAAACTGTTATTCAGAAATACTTGCCGTATTACACCAGACTTTGCCCACTGCTTCCTCTGCATCCAAGAGGGTGATTCAAAAGACTATTACTGTGTTAAGTGCCCAGCAGAGGTTTGCTAATGGGAAAGGAGAAATTTGTACTGCCAGGATCCGTGATATTAAGCCTGTGACTTTGCCTCCTAATTCTCAAACTCTTTTATGGTGTCGTGCTGTCCTGGGAGTCCAAGGCCGAGATTATCCAGCCCTGGTGGAACCAATCCAGTTGGAGAACTATCCTTATGTGAGAGCTGCCAAGTGCCTGGTGAACGTCTCCCAAGGTAAAGTACCTGTCCGTCTGATTAACCTGAGTGATCATCCTGTGGCGCTTACTAAGCATTACCCTGTTGCTCAGCTGTCCCAGGTGTCCTTCCAAGACATCATTCGTCTTCCAGTGACAGAAAAGCCGCCAGCTGCAGTCAGTGGATGTTCGCCGGTGACCCAGCCACAAGTGCCCTGGTGGGAAGAGCTCCATGTCGGGGACGAGACTACCCCCCAACAACAACAAGAAGGGATTATACAGCTTGTCAAAGAGCACCACCAGGCCTTCAGTAAGCATGCTACTGACTATGGAGAGGTTAGTGCCATACAACACACCATACCTACTGGCTCACATCCTCCTATCAAGGAAAGGTACAGACCTTTACCGCCTACTTCATATCAGACTGTAAAGGAAATGATCCAAGAGATGAAAGACTCTAATGTAATCCGGGACAGTCGTAGCCCGTGGGCGGCACCCCTGGTCCTTGTAAAGAAGAAGGATGGTGGTATCCGTTTCTGTGTGGATTATAGGAAAATTAATCAAATAACCCACAAAGATGCATACCCACTGCCCCGCATTGAGGAGTCACTAACTGCTCTGGGCTCCTCTGCCTATTTCTCCACATTGGACTTGACCAGTGGCTACTGGCAAGTACCCATGGCCCCTGCAGATAGGGAAAAGACTGCTTTCACCACTCCCATGGGCCTGTTCGAATTCAATTGTATGCCGTTCGGGTTATGTAATGCACCAGGAACTTTCCAGAGACTAATGGAGCGGTGTTTGGGTCACAAAAACTTCGAAACAGTGCTGCTGTATCTAGATGACGTCATTGTGTACTCAAAAACATATGAAGACCATCTGAAACATTTAGCAGAAGTATTTGAAATCCTTATCAAATATGGCTTGAAGGTAAAACCATCCAAGTGTCACTTGCTCAAACCTGCGGTAAAATACCTGGGGCATGTGGTAAGCGGAGAGGGCGTGCAACCTGACCCTGATAAGCTAGCGGCTGTCCGTAATTGGCCGGTTCCTACTACCGTCAAGGAAGTGAGGGGTTTCCTTGGTTTTGCAAGCTACTATAGACGGTTTATCCCCCATTTTGCTCAAATAGCTGATCCTATCCAGGAACTCTTGAGGGGGCAACCCAAGAAAAGTCCTAGAACTCCTGTGCCCATTGAGTGGAATGAGGAAAGAGAGATAGCGTTCCAATTGCTAAAAAAGAAACTGACCGAGCCTCCTGTGTTAGGTTATCCAGATTATAGCAAGCCTTTCCATCTTTATACCGATGCTAGCAAGCGAGGCCTGGGAGCTGTGTTAGCCCAAATCCAAGAGGGAAAAGAGAGAGTGATAGCATATGCAAGCCGCTCCCTGAAAGGAGCTGAGAAAAATGACCAGAATTATAGTTCCTTCAAACTAGACTTCCTGGCATTAGTGTGGGCAGTGACGGAAAAATTCAAAGATTATCTAGCCGCCACCCCGTTCATTGCATTCACTGACAATAACCCTCTGGCACATCTAAATACAGCTAAATTAGGGGCCTTGGAGCAGAGATGGGCCTCTCGCCTCGCCAACTATGATTTCTCTGTAAAATATCGTGCTGGACGTACTAATGATAATGCTGATGCTTTATCCAGGCTTCCCACAGAGACAGCTCCTGATGATGTGCGAGATGCTTGGGAAGATGTAGAGATGCCGGCCTTCTATAACAAATTTGCTCAACAGGATCAGGCTCGAGCTACCAATGACAGAGCTGCAGTTCCTTCACCCTCCAGTAGGCCTGAACCTAAAGAAGAAAGGTGGGTGAAACTACAGTCTGAAAGTAGAGTGCTGGGTGAGTTGTTGGACTTCATTACTAGTGGCAGAGCCCCTGAGAGGATTCGGCGTAAGAGTGCAGATCCTGAGCTCATCAAACTGTGGAGACAGCGCCATCAACTCTTCATACAAAAGGGCTTATTGTTACGGAGAAGCCTAGACCCAGTGTCCAACGAAAGAGTACACCAGATTCTCATACCCCGACGAGATGCAGGTATGGTGTTGGAGATGTACCACAATCAATCCGGTCACTTTGGGGTCCAAAAGACTGAGGCTAATATCCGCCAGCGGTTTTACTGGGTGGGCATGAGAGAAGACATTGAGAAGTGGTGTCGGGAGTGTGTAGCCTGTGCCTTAAAACGAAGTGAGCACCATGATCAGAGGGCACCACTGAGACCCATTGTAAGTACCCGTCCTCTTGAACTTGTCGCCATCGACCATGTGAAACTGGAGCCTAGTCGCTCAGGGTATGCTTATGCCATGACTATTATTGACCATTTCACTAAGTTTGTTGTAGCGGTGCCTGTGAGAGACCAGACAGCCAAGACTACAGCCGAACTGTTCTGGAAGCATTTCCTCCTGCCCTACGGATGTCCAGAAAAGATCCTCACCGATCAAGGACCTGCTTTTGAGTCCCATCTGTTCCATGAACTGTGCCGCTTACACAACTGTAAGAAGATCCGGACAACGGCCTACCATCCTCAAGGTAATGGATTATGTGAAAAAATGAATCAGACCTTGATAGAGATGCTGAGGGCCGTACCTCCTGAAACCAGAGGAGATTGGCCTAATCTGTTGCCACAGCTCATGTTCACGTACAATCATACCATCCATTGTTCCACTGGGTATACCCCTTTTTATTTGATGTTTGGGCGCCAAGGGACATTGCCTGCTGATCACTCCTTGGACATACATGTACCTGATTGCATCAACCCATTACCTAATACCGACTGGGTTGCTGAGCACCAAAGGCGATTGAATGCAGCCAAAGCCATTGTTCAGGAACGGATGGACAATGTTAGAGACCGACAGCAGAGAGACTATGATCAGGCAGCCCATGCAGAACCCTTGTCAATAGGGGCTGTGGTATGGTTAAAAAATAACCATCGTACAAGTAAACTGGACAGTAAATGGGAGCAAAGTTGTCACTGCAATCCCAAATGTTGGGACTCATACTTATGAGATCACCCGGGAAGACAAGGGATCCCAAATTGTACACAGAAACCGGTTAAAACTCTGCCTGACACCAGAACCCAGTGCCGAGAGTTCTAGATCTGAATCCCCTGTGTCAGAGTCATCAATACAGCCCGAGGATCCTATGCAGGCTGTCAGTAATCTAAGGTATGACGCTGATCCCATGCATTGGCTTCTGACACCATGGTTGAACTTGCTGGTGCCTGCTCCGGCACCTTCTGTATCTTCACCTCCAGAAGAGCCGGTTCAAGATGCCCCGGATCCAGTTTCCCCTCTAGTGGATCTAGTTGTTCCTGTTGTTCCTGTTGTTCCTGACCAAGGTCTCACTGATGGAGACCCTCCTGTTGCTCCTCTCTCTTCTACCTCGTTGCTAAGGGAGGAGGAGACCCCTGTGTTGAGAAGGTCCACCCGGATGACCAGGGGACGTCCCCCAGTCCGTTTAGGAGACTTTGATTATACTGGTGGTGTCTCCTCCCGGGCAGTTGCTACTGGTAATACCTTGCTTGACATTTGTGCGCAAGAATGGACTCCTCCACGTGAGCCCTTGCCTATTATACACCCACAGGAAACCCCTGGGTAGGTCCGTTACTACACTGCAACCAAAGAAAAATGGACTAACCTGGTTCACCTTAAGTCCGCTGTGCCAGGTCAGCGGCCGTGCCAAAGAAGCAAGAAGACGCCCCTTTTCCTTACGTCATTTGTTCATGAAGTTACCAATGTTATGTTTTCTGTGTGAAATAATTATTTATTATATTTATAATAGAATGCTTATGTTATGTACCATGTTATGCCGGTTCAGGAAGGTGTGTGTGAGTACGAGGCCTTACTCACGTTAAAGTCTGGGGGTGTGCAGCATACGGGTAGGTTACCCGACACTGCTAGATTGTGAGGTGTATTTCCCTTTAAGCCAGTTAGGCCTGTCACAGGCAATCATTATTACAGCCAGCAGAGGGAGCCCCCAGTTCAGTATAAATAGGCTAGGGCCTAGTCTAGGAGGGTGGTTAGAAGTTTCTGGAGAGAGTGCTGAGAGATTCAGGGCTCAGTCAAGAGTGCAGAGATTGCTCTACTGGTGTGGAGGGTCATACCCACCCAGCTTCCCAGGTTAGTTATACCTGAAGAACTCAAGAGATAGAGTCTGCCATCAGGAGGGAAGAAGACCTCTACCAATTATTTGCTCAAGGGTTATCACCAGGAATTAGGTGTCCGGACCTTGAGGATATTGCTGCAAGTAGCATAAGAGGGAATCCCTGAACCTAGGAGGCCTGTCTCGAAGTTAACCTTGTTGTAAGTAAAAGCCTGAACCACTACTGTTAACTGTATGGTAAAGTGTGGAATAACTTTGGAACTGTATTCTCTGGCTGTTCAGCCTACTACAAATCCATGCAGTAAAGTTGACCTGTTGTATGAATACCTGGACTCCTCCATTATTCCACCTATCACTACACGGTGTGTCACCGTTCAATTGGCACTGGCGTCACGACATTTATGAACTGCCTGTTCCAGTATTTACCCAGATTGAAGACGACAGTGAATCCCAGGTTAGTGGGTTGCCCTGCACTACGACTCCCCGCATACCCAAAACGGCTACTGACCCCCTGGGATACTGCAAATGTCTAATCTGCACAAGGGATGGACAGGTCCTGTGGGATCCATGCCTGGTTCATTTTTATGAACGTCAGCTTGTCCACATTGGCTGTAGACAGGCGGCTGCGTTTGTCTGTAATGACGCCCCCTGCCGTGCTGAATACACGTTCAGACAAAACGCTGGCCGCCGGGCAGGCCAGCACCTCCAAGGCATAAAAGGCTAACTCTGGCCACGTGGACAATTTGGAGACCCAGAAGTTGAATGGGGCCGAACCATCAGTCAGTACGTGGAGGGGTGTGCACAGGTACTGTTCCACCATGTTATTGAAATGTTGCCTCCTGCTAACACGTTCCGTATCAGGTAGTTGTGCAGTTAGCTGTGGCATGGTGACAAAACTTTTCCACATCTCTGCCATGCTAACCCTGCCCTCAGAGGAGCTGGCCGTGACACAGGTGCATTGGCGACCTCTTGCTCCTCCTCTGCCTTCGCCTTGGGCTTCCACTTGTTCCCCTGTGACATTTGGGAATGTTCTCAGTAGCGCGTCTACCAACGTGCGCTTGTACTCGCGCATCTTCCTATCACGCTCCAGTGCATGAAGTAAGGTGGGCACATTGTCTTTGTACCGTGGATCCAGCAGGGTGGCAACCCAGTAGTCCGCACACGTTAAAATGTGGGCAACTCTGCTGTCGTTGCGCAGGCACTGCAGCATGTAGTCGCTCATGTGTGCCAGGCTGCCCAGAGGTAAGGACAAGCTGTCCTCTGTGGGAGGCGTATCGTCATCGTCCTGCGTTTCCCCCCAGCCACGCACCAGTGATGGGCCCGAGCTGCGTTGGGTGCCAGCCCGCTGTGAACCTGCTTCATCCTCATCCTCCTCCACCTCCTCCTCATCCTCGTCCACCTCGTCCTCCAGTAGTGGGCCCTGTCTGGCCACATTTGTACCTAGCCTCTGCTGTTGCAAAAAACCTCCCTCTGAGTCACTTCGAAGAGACTGGCCTAAAAGTGCTAAAAATGACCCCTCTTCCTCCTCCTCCTCCTGGGCCACCTCCTCTTCCATCATCGCCCTAAGTGTTTTCTCAAGGAGACATAGAAGTGGTATTGTAACGCTGATAACGGCGTCATCGCCACTGGCCATGTTGGTGGAGTACTCGAAACAGCGCAACAGGGCACACAGGTCTCGCATGGAGGCCCAGTAATTGGTGGTGAAGTGGTGCTGTTCCGCAGTGCGACTGACCCGTGCGTGCTGCAGCTGAAACTCCACTATGGCCTGCTGCTGCTCGCACAGTCTGTCCAGCATGTGCAAGGTGGAGTTCCACCTGGTGGGCACGTTGCATATGAGGCGGTGAGCGGGAAGGCCGAAGTTACGCTGTAGCGCAGACAGGCGAGCAGCTGCAGGATGTGAACGCCGGAAGCGCGAACAGACGGCCCGCACTTTATGCAGCAGCTCTGACATGTCAGGGTAGTTGTGAATGAACTTCTGCACCACCAAATTCAGCACATGCGCCAGGCAAGGGATGTGCGTCAAACCGGCTAGTCCCAGAGCTGCAACGAGATTTCGCCCATTATCGCACACCACCAGGCCGGGCTTGAGGCTCACCGGCAGCAACCACTCGTCGGTCTGTTGTTCTATACCCCCCCACAACTCCTGTGCGGTGTGGGGCCTGTCCCCCAAACATATGAGTTTCAGAACGGCCTGCTGACGTTTACCCCGGGCTGTGCTGAAGTTGGTGGTGAAGGTGTGTGGCTGACTGGATGAGCAGGTGGAAGAAGAGGAGGAGGAAGCTGAGTAGGAGGATGAGGAGACAGGAGGCAAAGAATGTTGCCCTGCGATCCTTGGCGGCGGAAGGACGTGCGCCAAACAGCTCTCCGCCTGGGGCCCAGCCGCCACTACATTTACCCAGTGTGCAGTTAGGAAGATATAGCGTCCCTGGCCGTGCTTACTGGTCCACGTATCTGTGGTTAGGTGGACCTTGCCACAGATGGCGTTGCGCAGTGCATACTTTATTTTATCGGATACTTGGTTGTGCAGGCAAGGCACGGCTCTCTTGGAGAAGTAGTGCCGGCTGGGAACAACATACTGTGGGACAGCAAGCGACATGAGCTGTTTGAAGCTGTCTGTGTCCACCAGCCTAAATGACAGCATTTCATAGGCCAGTAGTTTAGAAATGCTGGCATTCAGGGCCAGGGATCGAGGGTGGCTAGGTGGGAATTTACGCTTTCTCTCAAATGTTTGTGAGATGGAGAGCTGAACGCTGCCGTGTGACATGGTTAAATGCTTGGTGACGCAGGTGGTGGTGTTGGTGGTACATCCCATGTTTGCTGGGCGGCAGGTGCCAACGTTCCTCCAGAGGCGGAGGAAGAGGTGCCTGGTCATGCAGGTTGTGCTAAGGTTCAGAACGTTAATGCCTCGCTTCAGGCTCTGATGGCACAGCGTGCAAACCACTCGGGTCTTGTCATCAGCACATTGTTTGAAGAAGTGCCATGCCAGGGAACTCCTTGAAGCTGCCTTTGGAGTGCTCGGTCCCAGATGGCGGCGGTCAGTAGCAGGCGGAGTCTCTTGGCGGCGGGTGTTCTGCTTTTGCCCACTGCTCCCTCTTTGTCTTTTGCTACGCTGTTGGCTCGGTCTCACCACTGCCTCTTCCTCCGAACTGTGAAAGTCAGTGGCACGACCTTCATTCCATGTGGGGTCTAGGACCTCATCGTCCCCTGAATCGTCTTCCACCCAGTCTTGATCCCTGACCTCATGTTCAGTCTGCACACTGCAGAAAGACGCAGCAGTTGGCACCTGTGTTTCGTCATCATCAGAGACGTGCTGAGGTGGTATTCCCATGTCCTCATCATCAGGAAACATAAGTGGTTGTGCGTTAGTGCATTCTATCTCTTCCACCCCTGGGGAAGGGCTAGGTGGATGCCCTTGGGAAACCCTGGCAGCAGAGTCTTCAAACAGCATAAGAGACTGCTGCATAACTTGAGGCTCAGACAGTTTCCCTGATATGCATGGGGGTGATGTGACAGACTGATGGGCTTGGTTTTCATGCGCCATCTGTGCGCTTTCTGCAGAAGACTGGGTGGGAGATAATGTGAACGTGCTGGATCCACTGTCGGCCACCCAATTGACTAATGCCTGTACCTGCTCAGGCCTTAGCATCCTTAGAACGGCATTGGGCCCCACCAAATATGGCTGTAAATTCTGGCGGCTACTGGGACCTGAGGTAGTTGGTACACTAGGACGTGTGGCTGTGGCAGAACGGCCACGTCCTCTCCCAGCACCAGAGGGTCCACTAACACCACCACGACCGCGTCCGCGTCCCTTACTAGATGTTTTCCTCATTGTTACCGTTCACCACAATAAGAAAAATATTATTCGGGCCAATGTATTGAATTCAAATTCAGGCCTTATTTTACAGACACCTAACACTATCTGGCTATCTATTTAGGTACCGTATTACACTAATACAGGCACACCAGTAATGACAGATTTAGCTGAATATAAATTTGAGGCCTATTATTTAGGCGCTGGGTGACAGGTATACGTTTACGGACAGAATTAGACTTGGATCTGCACTGAAGCGTGTGTGTGAAGTTCTTGAGAATTACCCTATCAGCACCTTGAATCTAATATACCCTTTTAGGGATAGATTTAAAGTAGGCCTGATACAGCAGAAACCACTAATTTTGAGAATTGCAAATTTGGAAATTGTTTTTCAACCCAGAACAAAAACTGTGCTTTGACGGACACTAAAAATAACTTGACCAGCTAAAACAGTACAGATTTGGATGAATATAAATGTGAGGCCTATTTTTTAGGCGCTGGGTGACAGGTATACGTTTAATCACAGAATTAGACTTGGATCTGCACTGTAGCGTGTGTGTTAAGTTTTTGAGAATTACCCTATCAGCACCTTGAATCTAATATACCCTTTTAGGGATAAATTTAAAGTAGGCCTGATACAGCAGAAACCACTAATTTTGAGAATTGCAAATTTGGGAATTGTTTTTCAACCCAGAACAAAAACTGTGCTTTGACGGACACTAAATAACTTGACCAGCTAAAGCAGTAATGACAGATTTGGATTAATATAAATGTGAGGCCTATTTTTTAGGCGCTGGGTGACAGGCTCAACTTGCCCCTGATGTAGTATATGGCCAAAAAATAACCACACTATTGATGGTTAAATGCACTTTGTGACAGGCTCAACTTGCCCCTGATGTAGTATATGGCCAAAAAATAAGCACACTATTGATGGTTAAATGCACTTAATGAAAGCTTGACCCTGATGTAGGATATAGCAAAAAATAACCACACTATTGATGGTTAAATGCACTTGGGTGACAAGGTCAGCTTGCCCCTGATGTAGTATATGGCCAAAAAATAACCACACTATTGATGGTTAAATGCACTTGATGAAAGCTTGACCCTGATGTAGGATATAGCAAAAAATAACCACACTATTGATGGTTAAATGCACTTGGGTGACAAGGTCAGCTTGCCCCTGATGTAGTATATGGCCAAAAAATAACCACACTATTGATGGTTAAATGCACTTGATGAAAGCTTGACCCTGATGTAGGATATAGCAAAAAATAACCACACTATTGATGGTTAAATGCACTTGGGTGACAAGGTCAGCTTGCCCCTGATGTAGTATATGGCCCAAAAATAACCAAACTATTGATGGTTAAATGCACTTGATGAAAGCTTGACCCTGATGTAGGATATAGCAAAAAATAACCACACTATTGATGGTTAAATGCACTTGGTGGCAGCTTGTGCTGGCGCACAAGCAAGCCACAAAATGGCCGCCGATCACCCTAGAAAAAAGTGACTGAAAAACGCTCTGGGCAGCCTAAAAACACTGAGCAATTGAATAGCAGCAGTTCAACGATCCACAGCCAGTGGCGTAGGGATCGCCATAGCAACCATAGCAGTAGCTATGGGGCCCTACGCCACTGGGGGCCCGTCCGACCGCATTCATTTAAAAAAAAAAAAAATTTTATTAACACACACAGACAGCCAGGAGGTGGCGTAACTACCCGGGAAGCAGCTGCTTCGGGGCCCGACAGTTTATTTTCAAGTTAGTTAAATATCGATGTCTTAATGTTCAGGGCCCCCTTCACAGCAGCAGTCTTAATGTTCAGGCCCCCTCGCTAATGTGATATAATCTTACTGTATTAAAGTCTCCTGAGTCCTGATGTGTCTGGGATTCGAACTCACAACCTCCAATGTATGAGTGTATCAGAGGCAAAGCATTTACCCTCACAACCATAAAGGAGGCATTACAACTGATAGTTATAGCTGGCTAAGTGTACATCTATACATATGACAGCTGCCCCAACACACCCAGCACTACTATATCTCTATATGACAGCTATCCCAGCACACTCAGCTCTGCTATATCTCTATATATGAGCAGCTGTCATGTGTATAGATGTACACTTAGCCAGCTATAACAGTAGAAGTCTCATAATTTTTCAGTCAGCAGCAAGGCTGCTCTTATGGTCTTGTGGTTAGATGCTTTGCCTCTGATACAGAAGGTCGTGGGTTCAAATCCCAGCAGAAACCTTTTCTGAAATACAAGCACTGACTCCATATATGGACATACAGGGAGGGACACAGGAAGAGGCTGCATCGCATCGCATCGCTGACATGGAGGTAAGTAGAAGTGTTTATTTTTTTTTTTTTAATACCCGACTGTTACTGCCATGGGGGGAGCAGGGGGAGCGGGGAGCAGGGGGAGCGGGGGGAGCAGGGGGAGCGGGGAGCGGGGGGAGCGGGAAGAGCGGGGGGAGTGGGGGGGGGCACTTGATACTGGCACATGGGGGAGGGGGGTTGGTACCTGACCTGATACTGGCACCTGGGGGGGGTGTGTTTGTTACCTGATACTGACTGGCACATGGGGGGGAAGGCACCTGATACTGTGGATGGCACTGTTTAGGGGAGGGGGATCTGTGGATGACACTGTTTAGGGGAGAGGGATCTGTGGATGGCACTATTTAGGGGAGGGGGATCTGTGGATGGCACTATTTAGGGGAGGGGGATCTGTGTATGGCACTATTTAGGGGAGGGGGATCTGTTGATGGCACTATTTAGGGGAGGGGGATCTGTGGACGGCACTGTTTAGGGGAGAGGGATCTGTGGATGGCACTGTTTAGGGGAGGGGGATCTGTGGATGGCACTATTTAGGGGAGGGGGATCTGTGGATGGCACTATTTAGGGGAGGGGGATCTGTGAACGGCACTATTTAGGGGAGAGGGATCTGTGGATGGCACTATTTAGGGGAGGAGGATCTGTGTATGGCACTATTTAGGGGAGGGGGATCTGTTGATGCCACTATTTAGGGGAGGGGGATCTGTGGACGGCACTGTTTAGGGGAGGGGGATCTGTGGATGGCACTGTTTAGGGGAGGGGGATCTGTGGATGGCACTATTTAGGGGAGGGGGATCTGTGGATGGCACTATTTAGGGGAGGGGGATCTGTGGATGGCACTATTTAGGGGAGAGGGATCTGTGGATGGCACTATTTAGGGGAGGGGGATCTGTGGATGGCACTATTTAGGGGAGGGGGATCTGTGGATGGCACTGTTTAGGGGAGGGGGATCTGTGGATGGCACTGTTTAGGGGAGAGGGATCTGTGGATGGCACTGTTTAGGGGAGAGGGATCTGTGGATGGCACTGTTTAGGGGAGGGGGATCTGTGGATGGCACTGTTTAGGGGAGGGGGATCTGTGGGTGGCACTGTTTAGGGGAGGGTTAGTCAGCACCTCCCAGTGCGCAGGTGCACGCCGCCATGGCAAAGACCTAGAGGAAAAAAAGGAGACAATGCGGCAGCACCCTGCAAATCAGACAAAGTACAACAATGCTTACAAAAATTATGGTGCTAATACTACGCTTAAAAAGCGAGATGCTTGGTCAATGCATTTTGTACAAAACCATCTAAGCCCGTATGCCAAACGTCAAGGCGATCTCTGTTACACGGGTCCTAACACTAAATACTACCTGTTATGCGCCATAATGACCGCCATAAAATTCAGGGAGTGTTGGACCCACATGCATGTTGGATCCACTCTGCCTTTTTCCGTTTTTTGTGCCAAAATGGCCTCCATTACAAGGGATGCAGGTACCAACATGCATGCTGAGCCCACTCTATACCCTTCCTGGTGCTAAACAGCTTCCAATGAATGTAGTGAGAGCAGGCCACAGCTTTATACTGAAAATAATTAAAATCAGCCTATGGGGCAGACAGGCTAATCAGGAGTGCACGACTCGCTGGAGTGCCACATCTCCAGCATTGTAAATCTGCAAAAAAAGAGGGTTAGTCAGCACCTCCCAGTGCGCAGGTGCACGCCGCCATGGCAAAGACCTAGAGGAAAAAAAGGAGACAATGCGGCAGCACCCTGCAAATCAGACAAAGTACAACAATGCTTACAAAAATTATGGTGCTAATACTACGCTTAAAAAGCGAGATGCTTGGTCAATGCATTTTGTACAAAACCATCTAAGCCCGTATGCCAAACGTCAAGGCGATCTCTGTTACACGGGTCCTAACACTAAATACTACCTGTTATGCGCCATAATGACCGCCATAAAATTCAGGGAGTGTTGGACCCACATGCATGTTGGATCCACTCTGCCTTTTTCCGTTTTTTGTGCCAAAATGGCCTCCATTACAAGGGATGCAGGTACCAACATGCATGCTGAGCCCACTCTATACCCTTCCTGGTGCTAAACAGCTTCCAATGAATGTAGTGAGAGCAGGCCACAGCTTTATACTGAAAATAATTAAAATCAGCCTATGGGGCAGACAGGCTAATCAGGAGTGCACGACTCGCTGGAGTGCCACATCTCCAGCATTGTAAATCTGCAAAAAAAGAGGGTTAGTCAGCACCTCCCAGTGCGCAGGTGCACGCCGCCATGGCAAAGACCTAGAGGAAAAAAAGGAGACAATGCGGCAGCACCCTGCAAATCAGACAAAGTACAACAATGCTTACAAAAATTATGGTGCTAATACTACGCTTAAAAAGCGAGATGCTTGGTCAATGCATTTTGTACAAAACCATCTAAGCCCGTATGCCAAACGTCAAGGCGATCTCTGTTACACGGGTCCTAACACTAAATACTACCTGTTATGCGCCATAATGACCGCCATAAAATTCAGGGAGTGTTGGACCCACATGCATGTTGGATCCACTCTGCCTTTTTCCGTTTTTTGTGCCAAAATGGCCTCCATTATAAGGGATGCAGGTACCAACATGCATGCTGAGCCCACTCTATACCCTTCCTGGTGCTAAACAGCTTCCAATGAATGTAGTGAGAGCAGGCCACAGCTTTATACTGAAAATAATTAAAATCAGCCTATGGGGCAGACAGGCTAATCAGGAGTGCGTAGTATTAGCACCATAATTTTTGTAAGCATTGTTGTACTTTGTCTGATTTGCAGGGTGCTGCCGCATTGTCTCCTTTTTTTCCTCTAGGTCTTTGCCATGGCGGCGTGCACCTGCGCACTGGGAGGTGCTGACTAACCCTCTTTTTTTGCAGATTTACAATGCTGGAGATGTGGCACTCCAGCGAGTCGTGCACTCCTGATTAGCCTGTCTGCCCCATAGGCTGATTTTAATTATTTTCAGTATAAAGCTGTGGCCTGCTCTCACTACATTCATTGGAAGCTGTTTAGCACCAGGAAGGGTATAGAGTGGGCTCAGCATGCATGTTGGTACCTGCATCCCTTGTAATGGAGGCCATTTTGGCACAAAAAACGGAAAAAGGCAGAGTGGATCCAACATGCATGTGGGTCCAACACTCCCTGAATTTTATGGCGGTCATTATGGCGCATAACAGGTAGTATTTAGTGTTAGGACCCGTGTAACAGAGATCGCCTTGACGTTTGGCATACGGGCTTAGATGGTTTTGTACAAAATGCATTGACCAAGCATCTCGCTTTTTAAGCGTAGTATTAGCACCATAATTTTTGTAAGCATTGTTGTACTTTGTCTGATTTGCAGGGTGCTGCCGCATTGTCTCCTTTTTTTCCACTGTTTAGGGGAGGGGGATCTGTGGATGGCACTATTTAGGGGAGGGGGATCTGTGGATGGCACTATTTAGGGGAGAGGGATCTGTGGATGGCACTATTTAGGGGAGGGGGATCTGTGGATGGCACTATTTAGGGGAGGGGGATCTGTGGATGGCACTATTTAGGGGAGGGGGATCTGTGGATGGCACTGTTTAGGGGAGAGGGATCTGTGGATGGCACTGTTTAGGGGAGAGGGATCTGTGGATGGCACTGTTTAGGGGAGGGGGTTGGTACCTGACCTGATACTGGCACCTGGGGGGGGGTGTGTTTGTTACCTGATACTGACTGGCACATGGGGGGGAAGGCACCTGATACTGTGGATGGCACTGTTTAGGGGAGGGGGATCTGTGGATGGCACTGTTTAGGGGAGGGGGATCTGTGAACGGCACTATTTAGGGGAGAGGGATCTGTGGATGGCACTGTTTAGGGGAGGGGGATCTGTGGATGGCACTGTTTAGGGGAGGGGGATCTGTGAACGGCACTATTTAGGGGAGAGGGATCTGTGGATGGCACTATTTAGGGGAGGAGGATCAGTGTATGGCACTATTTAGGGGAGGGGGATCTGTTGATGCCACTATTTAGGGGAGGGGGATCTGTGGATGGCACTGTTTAGGGGAGGGGGATCTGTGGATGGCACTGTTTAGGGGAGGGGGATCTGTGGATGGCACTATTTAGGGGAGGGGGATCTGTGGATGGCACTATTTAGGGGAGGGGGATCTGTGGATGGCACTATTTAGGGGAGAGGGATCTGTGGATGGCACTATTTAGGGGAGGGGGATCTGTGGATGGCACTATTTAGGGGAGGGGGATCTGTGGATGGCACTGTTTAGGGGAGGGGGATCTGTGGATGGCACTGTTTAGGGGAGAGGGATCTGTGGATGGCACTGTTTAGGGGAGAGGGATCTGTGGATGGCACTGTTTAGGGGAGGGGGATCTGTGGATGGCACTGTTTAGGGGAGGGGGATCTGTGGGTGGCACTGTTTAGGGGAGGGGGATCTGTGGATGGCACTATTTAGGGGAGGGGGATCTGTGGATGGCACTATTTAGGGGAGGGGGATCTGTGGATGGCACTATTTAGGGGAGGGGGATCTGTGGATGGCACTATTTAGGGGAGAGGGATCTGTGGATGGCACTATTTAGGGGAGGGGGATCTGTGGATGGCACTATTTAGGGGAGGGGGATCTGTGGATGGCACTATTTAGGGGAGGGGGATCTGTGGATGGCACTGTTTAGGGGAGGGGGATCTGTGGATGGCACTGTTTAGGGGAGAGGGATCTGTGGATGGCACTGTTTAGGGGAGAGGGATCTGTGGATGGCACTGTTTAGGGGAGGGGGATCTGTGTATGGCACTGTTTAGGGGAGGGGGATCTGTGTATGGCACTGTTTAGGGGAGGGGGTTCTGTTGATGGCACTGTTTAGGGGAGGAGGATCTGTGGATGGCACTATTTAGGGGAGGGGGATCTGTGGACGGCACTATTTAGGGGAGGGGGATCTGTGGACGGCACTATTTAGGGGAGGGGGATCTGTGGATGGCACTATTTAGGGGAGGGGGATCTGTGGATGGCACTATTTAGGGGAGAGGGATCTGTGGATGGCACTATTTAGGGGAGGGGGATCTGTGGATGGCACTATTTAGGGGAGGGGGATCTGTGGATGGCACTATTTAGGGGAGGGGATCTGTGGATGGCACTATTTAGGGGAGGGGGATCTGTGGATGGCACGGGGGGGGGCCCATAATTTTTTTTGCTATGGGGCCCATGCATTTCTAGCTACGCCCCTGTCCAGAGCTGTAGATCGATCACTGAATGAAGTCTTTTGGAGGAGTTAATCACTGCCTAATCTCGCCCTAACGTCGCAGCTGCAACCTCTCCCTACACTTGTATCAGCAGAGTGACGTGCAGCGCTACGTGACCCAAGCTTATATAGAGGCTGGGTCACATGCTGCACTGGCCAATCACAGCCATGCCAATAGTAGGCATGGCTGTGATGGCCTCTTGGGGCAAGTAGTATGACGCTTGTTGATTGGCTGCCTTGCAGCCTTTCAAAAAGCGCCAAGAAAGCGCCGAACACCGAACCCGGACTTTTACGAAAATGTTCGGGTTCGGGTCCGTGTCACAGACACCCCAAAATTCGGTACGAACCCGAACTATACAGTTCGGGTTCGCTCATCCCTAGTCATATCCCTTTTTAATGTTTGCAATGTGCTCAGCAATGCGTTTTTTCAAAGTTTTTCTTAGTTCTGCCCACGTACTGTTTCTTACATGGGCATTGTATAATATATATAACGCTTTCTGTGTTACATGTCAGGAATTCTCAGATTTTATGTACCGTATATGGTTATTACTGGTGGATTTAACCTCAATGTTTTTTTTGGGAAATTTGGTGGATTTACATCCCATACAGGATCCACATCTATAAAAGCCGGATATTCCCATCCATTTCTGAATTGATGATTTTTTGGGGGGCTTATTAATAATAGTAGTGGCCACCAGTAAACCCAAATTTGGAGCCTTGGTGAAGGTGATTTGAGGTTTGTTGGGCAATATGTGTCCTATTGTCCTATCCTTGACAATGTGGTGCCAATGTTTATTGATTATATATCTAATCTTTTTATATTGGGAATTAAATGGCAATATTAGTCTTACATTGTCGTTTATACTAGGTTTTGGTTTTTCCAATTTATCCGAAAAAAAGGTGTTTCGATCTAATTTATGCACTGTTTCTAGAGAGGATTCTAATATTTCCAATGGATATTTTTTCTGTAAAAATTGGTCCCTTAAATCAATGGCTTCCTCTTCAAATTTTTCTTGTTTGGAACAATTCCTTTTAATACGTCTGAATTGACCTGACGGTATATTTACAAGCCATTGTGGTAAATGACAGCTATTATATAATATATAGCTGTTCTTGGATGTCGGCTTTTGATAGGTACTACATATTACATTTTTATTTTCTATATTAATTTGTAGATCCAAAAACTCAACGGTGGACATACTTGTATGTATAATAGCTGAAAAACGTAGATTCAATGGGTTATCATTGATGTCTTCTAAGAAGAGATCAAGTGATATTTGATCATTACTCCCTATAAACAACACATCGTCTATATAACGATTCATGTCAAGGGTTAATACTATGTTTAACCAGATAGTCAGATTATATATGTATGCAGACCAACTATTTTTATGTTTTTATTCTTATATTGTTATACTGTTATATCTTTACATTTTTCTCGTTGATAGACACTTTTTATCTTTATTTTCCATTTGAACAAAATTTTATAAAAAGTATATATTTAAATTAAACGCATAAAAATCGCACAGAATAAAAACACATACAAAAACCGCATTAGTATTTGTATGCAGAGCGATTTTAAAACATACACATAGTATATTGCCCAAAACTATACAACAGACAAATGTCACACCCTATTTATATAGGATCCGTTATGGAAAAGCTATATGCGATCAAACCCAGCCAATATATAATAGACACCACTGTTGTTATTATTGTCTTATTTATATACATTTCTTAACATGTTTTAACGTATTTATAGAATTTAAGTAACTTTCTATACTCACATTACAATAATTAGAGGATAAATGACCGGGTAAGCCAGATCCAGAGTTTCTGGTTTTCCCTGAGATGACGTAACAATCCCAAAGGAGAAGATTGACCCAGGCCTATATTTACTGCCATACAACAGACGAGACTTGACCACTGAGTAAGGAGTCTTTTGTTAACTCCGAAACACGTCTGGTGTACACAAGTCTCAAAGAAAAGAAGAAACCGCAGCACACAACCTGCGCACTGCCTTTGAACCTTTGGAAGCGCTTCCGAACATCCTATAGAAAGAAACAAAAGTCCTGTAGTGTCTAGAACAAATAGACACAAAGCAACGCCGGATACTAAAGAGGGTCTAATCATCCACTGACCCCGGCGTCAAAGCGGACTGTTTCCGAGTCTGAAAGCCCACTCACTCACCTTAAAGAGCCGACCGGAGGTAAGTCCATCTGTGCTGCAACACGTGGGACGCCACGCTAAGCACAAATACTTGGACACTCCACCTCCTCAAAAAGTGAGTAACCTGTTTAATTAAATTACGGTGTACTAGCAGATGAACATGCTATAGCTATGAAGATAATCATTCAGTAAATCGAAATGACATTATAACCACCGATAAAATACCGGCTATATTGGAACTTTTCGCATCAAATATCCGCAAATCAATTGCGGACAAATATTGAGACTGTACTTGCTAATCATTGGCTACGATTCAGGAACCACTAATCAGTAACCGTTGTCCAATACCATTGCGCACAATATTAACTCTCTAGATTGGCTGTAATACATTTTTTTATATATGTATTTTATGTAATTTTAATGACTATTTTAGTGTGATTAATTGAGGTACCGTTCACTTGATTTTATATTTGACACATCAAATAAACTATTCATAGTAATATATTGGCTACTGCTCTATGTGATTTTCGGATGCAGGTGTGCCCCTCTCATCTATTTAATTAATCTGTTTCTCTTTTAAAAGATTGGGGTTATCTTTTTAGGGGGAGCACCCATTCCTTGCCTATTGGAGGGTGAGCCATTCCAATCTACCCAAAGTACCCTACACAAGACAGTCACCCAAAAAATAAATAAAACTACGGCTTTTAGAATGTGGCGATACTAAAAAATCATTTTTTTTTCAAAAAAGTAAAACTGAATCAAACAACAACAAAAATATTTGGTCATATTTGGTATTGTCGCATCCGTAACAACCTGCTCTACAAAAATACCACATGATCTAACCTTAGTAATACAAAGACTCCAGCATGTAGTATAGAAAGATGGTTATTTTATTATTTTCAGGTTACTGCGGCTTTTAGTGTAACGTTTCGGCCAGGTGGCCTTCTTCAGACTGCAGTAACAAATAAAGTAACATATAAGCAAACTTTTAACACTGTCAAGAGATTATGTCATGAAGGCATTTCAGTAAATAATATATTAATCATGAATATCCGTCCCGATATAAGGTTTTGTCAAATCAAATATCTTGTCTTGTCTCATATCAACTAGAGACCTAGTGTGGATTGACAAACATCATTATGTGATGGGATAACAGGTAATGTCATAAGTCTATTAGTCATCCTGTCAAATATCCCTATGGGGTGGCAAGTCTCAGTACAATACAGCCACTTAGATATTGTGACGAATACCACACCTCGTGCCCACTTGACGTCAACTACGTCGAGCTCACGAGACGCGGTATTGTCCCTGGTTACCAAAAACGTGATGTTACGCCCTCCAGAGGAGCAGGTAAGATGCGCTTGGTACAGTTTACACACACACCTCCTGTCCCCGTTGGCACAGAGAGGCAACAAGCTGAGAGAGCCTTTTCACTGCCGCAGTGAAAACAGCGCTGTCTCAGCCTGGGAGATCTGCCACCAGCTTCTCGTTTGAAATAAGCCCGGTCCGCTAAAGGGATTATATAGGGTGAGAAACCAACCCGCGGTAGCTTATAACTAGGCCAAAACATGGACATGGGGATTCGTGATCGAGATACAAGATAGCACAAGATTAAATTATATATTTAATCGCCGTAAGGGCACACTAGATTTAACACAATATACACAGAGAATATATACAGTGGTCTGAGGTTACAAATACAGGTTATATGGGTACAACAGGGTTAAGAAGAGTAAAAGTCAGTTACCGGGTATGATGAAAGTTCCTTTTGGTTGTGAGATGTTCTTTGCTGGAGTCCACATGAAGGGCCGTGATCTTAGCTAGTTCCTGGGTCCCTCTAAACACATTACACGATGTGACCCTTCTTCAGAGAAAGACACCGCCCTCTGGCTTGCATGGGCTTATGACCTGTAGCCGTCCACTCCCTCCCCGCTTCTCTGGTTCTGGGAGCAAATGACCAATAAAACCCCTTAGGGCTCATAGCCCCAGACCAGAATATCGCAGGAAGATGGTTCCGGGCCCAATTGATCCGCCTGGGTTCCGGCTACAACTAGAGTCTAAGCATGGTACCGTTATTTGGGTTCTGTGGGGAGATAAGTATATCTCCCCTCCCGGGCACCCTAGTCTAAAGCCAGGACTATGTGGATGTCTGGCTTTGCCCCAGGATCGCAAAAATATAACCGAATTATGCCTGGGATGGATGGACGATTCATAATTCCTTATAACTCGCCGGCCCCAATATGTCTGCTAATCTGATTGAACTGGGGAAGGTTTGGGACCCCATACTAAGAGATCCTTCCTGTTACCTTGACCTGGCTCCTAGCTGCTGGAAGAGGTGTGAGTCTATCCACCTGGGGCATCCTTGAAGCCTGGACCCCTGGGGCTTTCTTCCCTGCCAGCTGACACTCAGATGGCTGGGGGGTGGAAACTTATTTTGCATGTACACTGATGAACATGTCAAGAGGTGAATCAAATGACAATCAGGGCTGGGGCCTTGAAGCAGGGCCCTCCTCTGCTATCTGTTAGCAAATGGGGGTGTGAGGTTATGGCTGACAGTAAATATTAATCCATATTCCTCACAGATATCAACACACATCAGCCATAAAATGTCCATGTGGGTGCAGCTATTATTATATTATCAGGTACATGGGTCTAAGTATGCTATTGGTGCCATTCCAGTATATTCAAATTGTGTCTACATGATAATATCTCCATCCCGATGTAGTATCATAATCTACAGGGTGGGCCATTTATATGGATACACCTTAATAAAATTGGAATGGTTGGTGATATTAACTTCCTGTTTTTGGCACATTAGTATATGTGAGGGGGGAAACTTTTCAAGATGGGTGGTGACCATGGCGGCCATTTTGAAGTTGGCCATTTTGAATCCAACTTTTGTTTTTTCAATAGGAAGAGGGTCATGTGACACATCAAACTTATTGGGAATTTCACACGAAAAACAATGGTGTGCTTGGTTTTAACGTAACTTTATTCTTTCATGAGTTATTTACAAGTTTCTCTTTGTTTACAGCCATTGACATGTCGCCGAGGTTAACACGTGAGGAGCGGATAGAAATAGTGTTGATGTCTGGTGAACGCAGTAACCGGGTCATTGCAGCAGATTTCAATGCAAGACAGCTCGAAAATAGAAAAGAACAGCTCCAGATTCACATAGAGGTCCTCTAAAAACCTCTTTATTCATATATAATGCTTACAGCAGACACATCCACCTGGTATACAAGACTTGTTGACGCGTTTCGGACACTGGGTCCTTAGTCGTAATAACATTTCATAGTGAAGCACAAGAATTTAAATGTATCACAAACCCGCCTCTCCAAAATCCAGGGGAGGGATAAACTAACATCATTGGTTGCTTCATTAGGTTGACACCCTTCACCTACACACATCTAATCAAGTAGTAGATGCCTTTCACACTGTGCAATGGTCTGATTCCAACTTTAACCCCTAAAGGTCTGTACAAGCAGTTTGCTCTGAATCCGTACAAGGGGGGGGGGGGGGGGAATGCATAGTGTGAATGGCATACCACAAATAAAAACATATGGTGACATTTACTAATATGACCTCTTTCTATACCATTGAATTTCCATAATATATGAATCCATATGACCTATCAGGAGAAATAAAATGTACATATATTTTCATGTTAAGCACATTACTAAAAATAAATGCGTAGAGAGGGCTCACCTGTATAATCAAGAGTGGAAAAGGGTGCACCTACCAAGAGGATTCACCCAATCCTCTAAATGCAATGGTAGAATCAAGGAGAAAAATGGTAGGGCACACCAATATTAGGTACCACACGGATGATTAATAGACCGATATTTTATTTTATTAGTGATATACTATTAAATAACCATTCAATAACAATTAATAGAAATGTCATAAAATTCATAAAAAATTCATAAAAAATTGCACTCTTAAAAATACAATATAAACATGGTAAATAGTAAAACTATTAAATACAATAAATAGATCTGCAATAATGTGTGTATAAATATATGCAGTATTGTATAAATAACTTCTACACTTTATGCCTAAAGGTTCCAATAGTTCTACTAAATATATACCAAGGTGCGTTAAGGAGATGAATAATGTCCTTCCAAATGGGTTAATTAACCCAATCGATGCTCCAATACATGAAGTGGGGAGTGAGTCCGTTATTTGAATAGAGTCTTTTTAAATAGTCACCAATGTCTTTGCGACTGTTGCGACTCAATAGTCGCTATCCGTATTAAAGTATTACACTGTTGCTGCCTGTTAATAGAGAAGAGCCGAAGCTATTGTACTCACAGTTTATGATGCAGTGATGTCGGCTTTTACTGCGTCACAGGTGGCATCCCACGTGTGGTAGGCAGTTATTACACAGGTACCAGCATGTAAAGATGATGCGACTTTCAGGATCCTCGGTGTTCTTATATGGCCGTACTGTGTTGGAGATCAGTCGGTAGTGTCTTCCTTCTGCATTTAGACAGATATTCAGCAGGAGTGGACTTAGCCACAAAGCCGACTCTCCAGACAAACAGGTATCCGGCTTTTCTTTGCTTATTCAAGATGGAAAATCACCGATCCTTTGCTTCTTTATTTTCTTTTTCTTTAAGCGCTTTCGGTCCTCCGGTACTGTACTTTATTCCATGGGATAATTACTAAACGCGTTTCGGAGTTGGCTATGACTCCTTCATCAGTGGCTAAAATCTCCATGGAAATGACTAACTTTTATATAAACACAAATACGCATATAAATGAAACCGCAACACCTTCATAGAATACAATACATTCTTATAGAAGTTATGACTTTTTGTTTCTTATTTTTTATTTTATATTTTATATTTTCCATCTTCACTCTGCATATACCAGTCTATTTCATACTGTTCATTCATGCTGGTGTAGATACAGAATAATAGATACAAATAGTATCAAAATATCGAAAACCGCACAGTGTTTGTGCGGTTTGAATGCTACAATTTTTATGTGTTGCGGTTTCAATGCGTTTTTGTTTTGACTCAATATCATTTCGATATCAATCATTATCAAGCTTATATAGGCAGTTCAGTTCAATAGAATCACCTTAATATAGAACAAATTATATAAAACAAATATGTTATATTAAAAATGTAAAAGTAAAAATTTAAAAATATTTTTTATATATTAATAAAATACTCAATAGTTGTATATATCACTAAAATAGGACAGATAGATATTTTATTAGTTTAGTATTAATTATATTTATTTGTAATTTTTCATTCTTCATTTTAATTCGTTTGCACGGGGGAGAGCTTCAACATTTGTAAATATTAAAGGAGGGAGTCCATCACCGGGGGAAGACTCGGAGATATAAAATACTCACGGGTCTCTCCCCGGTCAAGGACCCCCCCCCCCCCCCCCTGGAACATAGCTATAGAAATCCATATATTTCGATTTCAGCATTTAGTCCTGCTGGTAGTAGAGTATTAAAGTCAAAGATGAATCTTGATTCAACCCTTGACATTTTCTTAATATGATCTCCACCCCTCCAGTCTGTTTCTATTTTTTTCCAGAGCCGAAAAAACCAGTCCACTAGGGTCTTGGTTATGTATAAGTTTAAAATGATTTGACAGAGTATGTTTTACGTAACCTTTCTTTATATTGGAGATATGTTCTGCTATGCGAACTTTCAATTGTCTCTTTGTTCTTCCCACGTATTGTCTCTTGCAAGGACATTGTATAACATAAATGACACTATAGCTATTGCATGTAAGGAAATCTTTAATTGTATGTTGATGATTATTTGTTGTAGATTTCACTGCCGATTTCTTTTTAGGGAACATAGTGTTTTTGCATCCCATACATTTTCCACATCGAAAAAACCTGTAGTATTTGTCCATTTTTGTATGGATGAATCTACTTTATTTTTATTGGTTTTTGGGATGGTTGGTGCTACCATAAGTGCTAAATTAGGGGCTTTGGTGAAAATAACTTGTGGAAAGTCCGGAATCAATTGGCCTATTATTTTATCTTTATTCAAAAAATGCCAATGTTTATTCAGTATATACTTCACTTGTTTATGTTGAGTATTAAACGGGACAATTATTCTTATATTTTCATCTTTCTGTTTTTTTATTTTTGTATCAAAGAAAGATTGCCGGTCTAATTGTCTGACCTTGTTTAATGCTGTTTCCAAAACCTCTGTTGGATATTGTTTCTCCAAAAACTGGTTTTTCATGTCTACAGCTTCCTTTTCAAAAACTTCCAATTTTGAACAGTTTCTCCTGATTCTTCTAAATTGTCCTGTCGGTACATTTAAGAGCCATTGTGGCAAATGACAGCTACTATACAAAATTTAGCTATTCTTTGATGTTGGCTTCCGAAATGTATTGCAGATCAACTTGGACTCCTCTATTTTAATTTCTAGATCTAGGAATTCCACCATTTCTTGCCTGGTCTTTCCTGCAAACCGTAGATTATAGTCATTTTTATTTATGTCTTCTAAAAATTTATCCAATGATTTCTGGTCATTTTTCCATATAAAGAGGACGTCATCAATATACCTTTTCCAGAGTACCAGGTCTGTCCCCAGCTTAGGGTCAATAACCTCTCGTTCCCAATTCGCCATAAATAAATTGGCGTAGCTGGGGGCAAACCTGGTGCCCATTGCAGTACCACATATCTGCAGATATATATTTGAGTCAAACCAGAAATAGTTATGGTCTAGAATATACTGGGTAACTGTCTGCAAATATTCAATCTGTTCTATAGGTACCTGGCTATTCTGTTGTAATTGCTGTCCCATAGCTTTTATTCCTTGTTTATGATTTATTACGGTATATAGGGACTGCACGTCCAATGTTCCTATAATCCATCCAGGACTATATTGTATATTCTCAACCATATCTATTATTGAAGTAGTATCTTTTATATATGATTTAATTGTTTTGACTACTGGTTGCAATAGTTTATCTATGTAATGTGACAGATTTGCTGTCAACGAACCAATACCAGAAATTATTGGCTGCCCTGGTGGATTTATAGGGTCCTTATGTAATTTAGGAATGCAGTAAAATACTGGCAATCTGCATTGGCTGTTAGTGATATAGTGAAATTCTTGTTGGGATAGAATACCTGATTTTTGACCTTGTTCACATAATGTTACCAATTGTTTATGGAATTCTACAGTAGGGTCAGTACGTAACCGCTTATACGTAATTGTGTCGGACAACTGTCTGGTACATTCTTTATTATAGTTATCTTTATTGCATACCACTATTGCTCCCCCTTTGTCTGCCGGACGTATTATTATTTGTTGATCCTTCTGCAGTTGTTTTATTGCCTGTATTTCGGCTTTTGATAGATTATTATCTCTACTTTGATTTATTTTTATTTTCCTAATATCAAATTCTACAGCCTGTCTAAAGGCCATCATCTCCTCACCAATTTCTTGACGTGGGTATTTGGCTGATTTGCTTTTCACATCTGTATGTACATACTTTCGACTTTCTATTGGGGTACCTCCATTTAATATAGGATTTTTGATGAAATATTTCTTTAAACATAATTTTCTAATGTACTTTTCTATACTAATCATTGTATCAAACTTATTCTTTCATGAGTTATTTACAAGTTTCTCTTTGTTTACAGCCATTGACATGTCGCCGAGGTTAACACGTGAGGAGCGGATAGAAATTGTGTTGATGTCTGGTGAACGCAGTAACCGGGTCATTGCAGCAGATTTCAATGCAAGACAGCTCGAAAATAGAAAAGAACGGCTCCAGATTCACATAGAGGTCCTCTAAAAACTTCTTCTTTATTCATATATAATGCTTACAGCAGACACATCCACCTGGTATACAAGACTTGTTGACGCGTTTCGGACACTGGGTCCGGAGTCGTAATAGCATTTCATAATGAAGCACAAGAATTTAAATGTATCACAAACCCGCCTCTCCAAAATCCAGAGGAGGGATAAACTAACATCATTGGTTGCTTCATTAGGTTGACACCCTTCACCTACACACATCTAATCAAGTAGTAGATGCCTTTCCCACTGTGCAATGGTCTGATTCTAACTTTAACCCCTAAAGGTCTGTACAAGCAGTTTGCTCTGAATCCGTACAAGGGGGGGGGGGGGAATGCATAGTGTGAATGGCATACCACAAATAAAAACATATGGTGACATTTACTAATATGACCTCTTTCTATACCATTGAATTTCCATAATATATGGATCCATATGACCTATCAGGAGAAATAAAATGTACATATATTTTCATGTTAAGTACATTACTGATAAATGTACATTAACTCTTTTTTTAAATTCAAACTACCAAAAAGGCCATCCAGGGTCAGTTTTTCTTTGGACATTGATATTTCGGACTGCTCGGATGTAACTGGGGTAGTGGGGATGAACCATCTATGCCCTCCCCCCCTACATCATCTCAGGGTGAAATGAATAAGCCATCTTATTATAAAAAATATAAAACAAATCAAGATAAAAAGAATGCGGAAGGTGGGACAAAAAACTAAGAACAAGAGCAGGAAGGAAACATCAGAAAACAGTATCCAAGAGCTACTCGACTTCAGACAAGACCCAAGTAACGCATGACTTTTTAAATGTGTTGAATTTATCTAATATAGTATTGAGCAGAGAACAAGAGTTCGTTTTATCATTAGGCCTTAATTTTGCGCCGTCTGCACATTTTTAATACTATATTGGATATTAACAAGTTTGTCCGTAATTTGACAGTGTCTAGGCATTTCCATGATATCCCTGCTCCTGCTGACCCCCCGCTGACAGAAACAGGTCTACACGAGGAGAATATATACAGGGAGTGCAGAATTATTAGGCAAGTTGTATTTTTGAGGATTAATTTTATTATTGAACAACAACCATGTTCTCAATGAACCCAAAAAACTCATTAATATCAAAGCTGAATATTTTTGGAAGTAGTTTTTAGTTTGTTTTTAGTTTTAGCTATTTTAGGGGGATATCTGTGTGTGCAGGTGACTATTACTGTGCATAATTATTAGGCAACTTAACAAAAAACAAATATATACCCATTTCAATTATTTATTTTTACCAGTGAAACCAATATAACATCTCAACATTCACAAATATACATTTCTGACATTCAAAAACAAAACAAAAACAAATCAGTGACCAATATAGCCACCTTTCTTTGCAAGGACACTCAAAAGCCTGCCATCCATGGATTCTGTCAGTGTTTTGATCTGTTCACCATCAACATTGCGTGCAGCAGCAACCACAGCCTCCCAGACACTGTTCAGAGAGGTGTACTGTTTTCCCTCCTTGTAAATCTCACATTTGATGATGGACCACAGGTTCTCAATGGGGTTCAGATCAGGTGAACAAGGAGGCCATGTCATTAGATTTTCTTCTTTTATACCCTTTCTTGCCAGCTACGCTGTGGAGTACTTGGACGCGTGTGATGGAGCATTGTCCTGCATGAAAATCATGTTTTTCTTGAAGGATGCAGACTTCTTCCTGTACCACTGCTTGAAGAAGGTGTCTTCCAGAAACTGGCAGTAGGACTGGGAGTTGAGCTTGACTCCATCCTCAACCCGAAAAGGCCCCACAAGCTCATCTTTGATGATACCAGCCCAAACCAGTACTTCACCTCCACTTTGCTGGCGTCTGAGTCGGACTGGAGCTCTCTGCCCTTTACCAATCCAGCCACGGGTCTATCCATCTGGCCCATCAAGACTCACTCTCATTTCATCAGTCCATAAAACCTTAGAAAAATCAGTCTTGAGATATTTCTTGGCCCAGTCTTGACGTTTCAGCTTGTGTGTCTTGTTCAGTGGTGGTCGTCTTTCAGCCTTTCTTACCTTGGCCATGTCTCTGAGTATTGCATACCTTGTGCTTTTGGGCACTCCAGTGATGTTGCAGCTCTGAAATATGGCCAAACTGGTGGCAAGTGGCATCTTGGCAGCTGCACGCTTGACTTTTCTCAGTTCATGGGCAGTTATTTTTCACCTTGGTTTTTCCACACGCTTCTTGCGACCCTGTTGACTATTTTGAATGAAACGCTTGATTGTTCGATGATCACGCTTCAGAAGCTTTGCAATTTTAAGAGTGCTGCATCCCTCTGCAAGATATCTCACTATTTTTGACTTTTCTGAGCCTGTCAAGTCCTTCTTTTGACCCATTTTGCCAAAGAAAAGGAAGTTGCCTAATAATTATGCACACCTAATATAGGGTGTTGATGTCATTAGACCACACCCCTTCTCATTACAGAGATGCACATCACCTAATATGCTTAATTGGTAGTAGGCTTTCGAGCCTATACAGCTTGGAGTAAGACAACATGCATAAAGAGGATGATGTGGTCAAAATACTCATTTGCCTAATAATTCTGCACACAGTGTACAAAGATTTATTGTTTAATGAACAAGTGTCACTGTGTTGTCTTGCGGGGCTGCAGCAGGAGCAAGGAATCATGGAAACAGCAAAACCAGGGAGAAAATTACAAACACGTAATCCACGGTTTTATCCAGTAATGTCACGCACTGGCAGCATGGATATTTTCCAAGAGGTACTAGAAAAGGAACTGAGACGGTTACAACAGGAGACTAATGAGGTCAGGTGTTTTGATAATCTAACCCGTTCTCAGATACAGGCCCTCACAGAGCTGCAAATGTGTGATGAGATTGTAATCAAAATGGCGGACAAAGGGTGGTAGTCTTGGACAGTGCTGTATATAAGTCACAAATGTTGGACATGTTATCTGATGCATCCACATATAGGAAATTATATAAGGACCCATTAACAGAGTTTAATATTAGATATATGTCACTGATCCATAAAGGTCGGGACATGGGTCTATTTGACGAAACCGAATTCAGGTATCTTTGCATGGATGCACCAGTGACTCCAATTATGCATGCCCTGCCCAAGATACACAAGGAGGTCCACCCCCCCCCCCTTTGCGCCCAATAGTGTCGGGTATGGGATCCCTGACCGAGCGCCCGGGCAATTGGTTGGATAATATCTCACAACCATTGGTCAGGCTCACACCAGGTTTCCTTAAAGACACAGTTGATGTCTTAAGAGCCATGTACTATCTCAAATGGGAAGCTAGTTTTAAATGGATCACCGCGGATGTAGTGGCACTGTATCCCTCTATCCCCCACAGGGTCGCTTTATTAGCTATGGAATATCACCTCCAGAAATATACAGGGTTTAATGATGGCTATATTGATTATGCATGTGAGATTGCTGCTTTTCTGCTTACACACAATTATTTTATGTTCGACGGTGTGCTCTATCTCCAGACACGTGGAGTGTCAATGGGGGCCAAATTTTCGCCCTCACTGGCTAATTTGACTATGGCATATTGGGAGGAGAAACATATTTATAATTTGGGCAACCCATTTGGCTCTGGATTGCTCTGGTACGGCAGATACATCGATGACCTGCTCATGATATGGGCGGGCGATGTGTCTGCTGTCCCAGACCTCCAGGCCTACTTAAATGATAATGATTACAACTTACGCTTTACATGTGTAGTGTCCCACTAGGTAAAGGTGGGCGCTACACAAGGTTAACATTGTCTATTGCATTTACTGCCATGTGTTGTATTTCCCTGTGTTATCTGGGTGTCAGGCCTGTCAGGGTGCAGTTTAGCCTCCCAGGTGTTAGAGGGAGCTAGAGAGCCCTAGTTATATATAGGTAGGCCCAGACAGGGGAAAGTTAGTGTATTCCAGGGGACTAGAGGAGTCACTTAGTCAACCTGAAGCTCCTGAGGCTAGGAATAGCTCAGTGGAGATACCCCAGTAGTAGGACAGAACCTCCTGGGAGAAACCTGCAGCTTCCCTACCAAGCAAGGATAATACAAGTTCAGATAAGTAACCTGATGGGCAGAAGTACTATAAAGTAAAGAGCAAGGGTCAATACTGGAGGAAGGATTTATATACCAAGGATTAAAGCCAGCAATTAGGCATCCGGGCCTTGGGATCCAGCCAGCTAGAATAGCTGAAGGGGATAGAGCAGCATTGCACTGCAAAGCATTAACTGTTTGCCCTCCAAGTATCTTGCATGATTAATACCTGCCATTATTGAAAGAAAACCTGCTTGTGGAGTATTGTTCAAGGGACTGCATCATCATTATCAACTGTAACTGTCTGTACAAAGTTGGACTATTTTTCCACCAAGTAAAGCAACGTTTGGTTTACCAACTGTGTACTCATTTAATCCTCCTACAAATCGGTGTGCCACCATTACAGGCACTGGCGTCACGAATCTTAAAGGGACCTTACCTAGGGTACTCAAAACACCTACAACACCCAGGGCACCTCACATACCATCAGGCCTGGTCCCTATCTACAGAGTGTGCCCCAGAGGAACTAGTGTCTGCCTCTCCATTCACTGCCGCATGCCTGCCCAGGGTTCTCCTCAGAAAAGTGAGTAACCCTCGATTGCCCATACCGTGACCTCACTGTCGCTATACCCTGCAGGTCTGGCGTGCTGCATAAATTGGCGTCACGAACAGGATACGATCATTCCTGCGCCATTGCGGATACAAAAACTGTGTGCTATTATATGCCTTAAAGTGACCAAGCCCTAATTGCTTTATTGAAAATTGTTGGGCCAAAGAACTGTAATAATTCGCTGTGTGAAACTGTGCTTTTTGTCTGGACTGTTTGCCGTTTGCGAAAGCCACCGCTTGCTGTCAGTGAATCGACAGCGATTTTGCCCACTTCACCTGAGTTGGATAACAAGTGCGCCTTGTGGAACCGTTTGGTGCGAAAAAGAGGACTTTGGCGCGAAAAAGAACAAGGAGGAAGAACGCCGCCCTGTCTGGAAGAAAATGTGCCGCCTACCTGAGTCCCGGAGCTACGAGAGACCGCGCCCACCTGCTGACGCTGTACGCAGAACGCTCAGCGCCCGTAGCCACGCATCTCGCGAGATCTGGAGCGAGCATCACCGGAGTAAGTACAGACTTTAAACTTTTGCCGGCTCTTCCGATTACCTTACTGGAACATTCCCGACCCCTGCCAGGGCACCGGAGAGGATCCCTTTAGTGACCAAAGACTTTACTTAGAAAAAGTTATTACCATTGCCGCTCCGGTCCGCTCCACTACATTTAAAGGGCCATACCCACATATTAACGCCATGTCCGCACCTGAGAAAATCGGGCAGGTGTCCCCAGTCGTGCCTTCTGAAGTACCCACAGCCGACTCTAGGGCCCCTGCCGCCGCGGCACCGTCAAGCCTGATGCCGTTAACCATGCCGTATTATTTTGGGGCCCCCTGGTTCCCACGTTATTCAGGGGAAGCCCACAAGTTAAAGGACTTTAGGGAGCAGATACTGGCCTTGTTCCGGCTTTATCCCATAACTGCCGAACAACAAATGGAGATCCTCCTAGCTCAGTTAGAAGGGGCCGCCCGCAGGGAAGTCATGTCATGGCCCCGCTCTGAGAAGAATAGCCTGGAACAGATTTTTGATCGCTTGGGCACCACATTTGAGGCCAGAACGGTGTCAGAAATTAAAATGCGTTTCTTCAGCAGAAAGCAGCAGCCTGGAGAGTCGCTCCGCGATTTTGCCCTGTCCTTACAAGAGACACTGAGAGCTGTAGTCCAAGTGGATCCCAAAGAAGCTGAGGACCAGGACCGGACTCTTAGAGAGCAGTTCATTGCGGGCATAAGTACTGAGCATTTAAAGGGCCAGCTACGGATGTTGTCAGCTCAACACCCCCACTGTACATTTTTGGATTTTAAGGAATTGGCCATCAGTATACTAGGCCAGAACCCTGCTCCAGGGCCAGCAGCCTTCCCTGAACCTCAGGCTTGTCAGCCAAAGACTGTTAATGTGGGGCCTGCAGGAGTCAGTCAGGCCACCCAGGCTCCAGTCACAGATGTAGTGGCAGCACTAATGGAGCAAGTGAACCATCTTATTCTAAGCTTAGAGAAGGTGTGTAAGAAAATCGAGGAGTGGGAGAGACCATTGTTACTGGAAGATGAAGGCCCTTTTCCTCCAAGGCTCCCACCTGCCTTTTGGGATGTATATCCAAAAGAACCTGATGGGCGACCGAGTTACCGGCCCAGAAGTAGAAAACAGCCTGTCTGCCACCATTGTAAGAAATATGGACATACCGAATCAATGTGCTGGCAGTTAAACGGGCAACCCCTGAGGCAGAGGACCGCCCCTCGGGAGGTAGAACAGTAGGTCCAAAGGATCCAAGCTGGATGCCTAAGTATGTAGGATCCCGTCCAAAAATTTATATATGTATCAACGGGATACCCTTTGAAGCCCTGTTGGACACTGGGTCACAGGTCACTACCATTCAACGGCCTGCCTTTGACAAGTTCTGGGATCCAAGTCTCCTCACCCAGCCACCAGAGTCCTGGCTAGATATCATTGCCAGCAACGGTAAGCCAGTGAAAGTGCATGGGTATTGGGAACCTACCCTTCAGGTGGGAGAAGCCACCCTGCCACAGCAAGGCGTGATTGTGGTACAAGCAGGAGATAAAGGAGGACACCCTGTGATCTTAGGGACTGACGTTCTAAAAAATTGTTACTCCTAAGTGCTTGACGCATTAAATCAAACTATATCTTCAGCCTCACCTGCTTCCAGAAGAGTTATTCAAAAGACTATTAGTGTGCTGTGTGCTCAACAAAGGTTCGCCAACAAAAAAGGAGAAATTTGTACTGTCCGGATCCGGGATAACCGGCCGGTAATTCTGCCTCCAAACTCCCAGATCATCCTTTGGTGCCGTGCTGTGTTAGGGATCCAGGGCCAGGACTATCAAGCCCTAGTGGAACCTATTACCATTGAAAATCATCCCTTCATACGGACAGCCAAGAGCCTGGTGACCGTGTCTCAAGGTAAAGTGCCTGTCCGTTTAATTAACTTTGGTGATCATCCCATTACTCTCCTTAAACACTGCCCCGTTGCTCAGCTTTTTCAAGTGTCTTTCCAGGATGTGATCCGTCTGCCTGCCACGGAGGCGTTCCAGACCACACAGAGCAGCAGCCTCCCTACGACATCCTGGTGGGAAGAACTACATGTGGGGAACGAATCCACCCCAAAAGAACAAATAGAGGGAGTCCTGAAGCTGGTGAAGGAGCACCACCAGGCTTTCAGCAAACACTCCACGGACTACGGAGAGGTCAGTGTAATCAAACACACCATACCCACTGGCTCTCATCCTCCTATTAAGGAGAGATACAGGCCCATACCACCTACTACCTATCAGTCTGTGAAAGAGATGATACAAGAGATGAAAGACTCTAATATAATCCGGGACAGTCATAGTCCCTGGGCTGCGCCCCTAGTTCTTGTCCGAAAAAAAGATGGCAGCATAAGGTTCTGCGTGGATTACAGAAAAATTAATATAATCACCCACAAAGATGCATATCCATTGCCACGCATTGAAGAGTCCTTGACTGCCCTGGGGTCATCAGCCTATTTCTCCACCTTGGACTTAACCAGTGGGTACTGGCAAGTACCCATGGCCCCAGAAGATCGAGAAAAGACTGCTTTCACTACACCTATGGGCCTGTTTGAATTCAATTATATGCCGTTTGGACTGTGTAACGCTCCAGGAACGTTCCAGAGGCTGATGGAACGTTGTTTAGGCCATAGGAATTTTGAGACTGTTCTATTATACCTGAATGACGTTATCATATACTCCAAGACGTATGAGGACCACCTAGAACACCTGGGTGAGGTGTTCCAAGTTCTTACTAAATATGGCCTCAAAATCAAGCCATCCAAGTGCCACCTGCTGAAACCAAATACCTCGGTCAAATACCTCGGGAACGTTGTCAGTGCCGAAGGAGTACAGCCTGATCCTGATAAACTTGCTGCTGTCCGCAACTGGCCTACTCCTACGACCGTGAAAGAGGTGAGAAGCTTTCTCAGTTTTGCAGGGTATTACAGGCGTTTCATCCCGCATTTCGCACAAATTGCGGATCCCATCCAGGAACTCCTGAGGGGGCATCCAAAGAAGAGCCCAAAAACTCCTATTCCTGTTGAATGGAACGAAGAACGGGAAATTGCCTTTCAACTCCTAAAGAAGAAGTTGACTGAACCCCCTGTTCTGGGTTACCCAGATTATCAGAAGCCATTCCACCTCTACATGGATGCCAGTAAAAGAGGCCTGGGGGCCGTGTTGGCTCAAGTGCAAGATAACAAAGAGAGGTTATTTGCCTACGCCAGCAGATCCCTGAAGGGAGCTGAAAAGAACGACCAGAACTACAGTTCTTTCAAGCTGGAGTTTCTTGCCTTAGTGTGGGCTGTGACCGAAAAGTTCAAAGACTATCTCGCTGCCACAACCTTTGTTGCCTTCACGGACAATAATCCCCTGGCGCATCTGAATACAGCCAAATTAGGGGCACTGGAGCAAAGATGGGCCTCCCGCCTTGCCAACTATGACTTTACTGTGAAATACCGGGCAGGCCGCTCCAATGATAACGCTGATGCTCTGTCGCGGCTTCCCACTACAGAGGCCCCAGATGAACTAAAAGATGCCTGGGAAGAAGTGGAAATGCCAGCGTTCTACAATAAATTTGCCCAGCAGGATAATATCCGTACTGAAGATCTCCCTGCTGCTGATCCTCCCTCATCAGATGGTCCTGAGTCCAGAGGCGAGCAAGAAAGATGGATTAAGCTCCAGTCCGAAAGTAGAGTCCTCGGTGAACTGCTTGACTTCCTTACCAGTGGGAAAATCCCTGAGAGAATCCGCAGGAAGAGTGCAGACCCAGAACTAGCGAGACTGTGGAGACATCGCCACCAACTATTCCTTCAAAGAGGCCTGTTGCTCAGAAGGAGTCTGGATCCAGTGTCCTGTGATAGAGTGTATCAAATTCTCCTACCACGTCGGGATGCCAGCCTGGTGCTGGATATGTATCACAACCAGTCCGGACACTTCGGTGTGCAGAAGACTGAGGCCACCATTCGCAGAAGATTCTATTGGATTGGGATGAGAGAAGATATTGAGAAATGGTGCCGAGAATGCACTGCCTGTGCTGTGGGGCGAACTGAACGCCATGACCAGAGGGCGCCTCTCCATCCTATCGTAAGTAAAACTCCTTTAGAACTTGTTGCTATTGACCATGTGAAGTTGGAGCCGAGTCGCTCAGGGTATACTTATGCCATGACTATTATTGATCACTTCACCAAGTTTGTCGTAGCAGTGCCTGTGAAAGACCTGACAGCCAAGACTACAGCGGAGGCGTTCTGGAAGCATTTTCTACTGCCCTACGGCTGCCCAGAAAGGATCCTCACCGACCAAGAGTCTGCGTTTGAGTCACAGCTGTTCCATGAGATGTGCCTGCTGCATAACTGCCAGAAAGTCCGGACCACTGCCTACCATCCACAAGGTAACGGACTCTGCGAAAAAATGAATAAGACTCTCATTGAAATGCTGAGCGCAGTACCCCCTGAGACGAGGGGTGATTGGCCTACTCTGTTGCCGCAGCTCATGTACACTTACAACAACACCATTCATTGTTCCACCGGTTACACCCCATTCTATTTGATGTTTGGCCGACAAGGGAGATTGCCTGCGGATCACTCCCTGGGTGTGCAAGTACCGGATGTGATCAACCCACTGCCAAGGACGGATTGGGTAGTGGAACACTAAAGACGTCTCCTCAATGCTAAGGAGATCGTCCATGAACGCATGGAGAATGTTCGAGAAAGGCAGCAAAAAGACTATGACCAGGCTGCCCATGCGGAACCCCTGGCTCTTGGAGACAAGGTGTGGTTAAAAAACAACCACCGGACCAGCAAATTGGACAGCAAATGGGAAAGGATTCCCTATATTATTTCTGCTATCCCCAATTCTGAAGCACATATTTATCAAGTCTCCAGAGATGGAAAAGGTTCCCAAATCGTTCATAGGAATTGTCTCAAGCCTTGTATAGAAGGAGAACCAGCGGTAGAGGATATGGAGCCTGAGCCTTCTGAAGCGGAGTTGCCGGCTCCACCTATGGACCCTATGCAGGCTGTGGAGAACTTAATCCATGACAAGGAGCCGCTCCACTGGTTCCTCACGCCCTGGTTGAATTTAATGGTTCCTGCTCCCGTTCCTGTTAGTCCTCCGCCTCAGGACATCTTACCCCAGAGAGCTCCTGAAGTAGCCCCAAAGGCGGTGGGCTCCTCTGACCTTCCTGAGTCCAGGAAGGAAGAACCCCTGCCAGTCAGGAGGTCCACCCGTTCTACCAGGGGACACCCACCTGTGAGGTTTGGAGACTACATTATGGGCCCAGGTAGCCCCTCACGGGAAACCCCTGTTTAACCCTTTGCAAGCCTGGGTACGGACTCATGATCCTTTGAGCCTCCAAGGACTTATGTTTGTTTACATTTTTATGGACTATCCTGGTTTATTGATACGCTTCACCAGGTCAGCGCCCCTGTTCCCTTACATATCCTGAGAGAAGAGAACGACGCCCCTTTTCACCATTCCTTTCAGTGACACTGTTTGTCGATTTTTATATTGTTACTGTAGTGATTGCTGTGTATGCATGTTCTCATTTGTCTTTCAGGTTGCCGCTTCCAGATGGGCGGACCCTCCATGTTGCGCTGAGGACGGGCAACGTCATAGCGTGGGGGTATGTAGTGTCCCACTAGGTAAAGGTGGGCGCTACACAAGGTTAACATTGTCTATTGCATTTACTGCCATGTGTTGTATTTCCCTGTGTTATCTGGGTGTCAAGCCTGTCAGGGTGCAGTTTAGCCTCCCAGGTGTTAGAGGGAGCTAGAGAGCCCTAGTTATATATAGGTAGGCCCAGACAGGGGAAAGTTAGTGTATTCCAGGGGACTAGAGGAGTCACTTAGTCAACCTGAAGCTCCTGAGGCTAGGAATAGCTCAGTGGAGATACCCCAGTAGTAGGACAGAACCTCCTGGGAGAAACCTGCAGCTTCCCTACCAAGCAAGGATAATACAAGTTCAGATAAGTAACCTGATGGGCAGAAGTACTATAAAGTAAAGAGCAAGGGTCAATACTGGAGGAAGGATTTATATACCAAGGATTAAAGCCAGCAATTAGGCATCCGGGCCTTGGGATCCAGCCAGCTAGAATAGCTGAAGGGGATAGAGCAGCATTGCACTGCAAAGCATTAACTGTTTGCCCTCCAAGTATCTTGCATGATTAATACCTGCCATTATTGAAAGAAAACCTGCTTGTGGAGTATTGTTCAAGGGACTGCATCATCATTATCAACTGTAACTGTCTGTACAAAGTTGGACTATTTTTCCACCAAGTAAAGCAACGTTTGGTTTACCAACTGTGTACTCATTTAATCCTCCTACAAATCGGTGTGCCACCGTTACAGGCACTGGCGTCACGAATCTTAAAGGGACCTTACCTAGGGCACTCAAAACACCTACAACACCCAGGGCACCTCACATACCATCAGGCCTGGTCCCTATCTACAGAGTGTGCCCCAGAGGAACTAGTGTCTGCCTCTCCATTCACTGCCGCATGCCTGCCCAGGGTTCTCCTCAGAAAAGTGAGTAACCCTCGATTGCCCATACCGTGACCTCACTGTCGCTATACCCTGCAGGATTGGCGTGCTGCACATGCATAGTCAATGAATCCAGGATCAATTTTTTGGATCTGACACTCCATGGATGTCCTGGTGAGATTGTGCACACACGAACATATAGGAAAAACATAGCGGGAAATTCAATCTTAAATGCAAGAAATCACCACCCTTTGCATGTTATTAAAGCGATCCCTGTGGGGGAGTATATACGGACCGCAAGAAATTGCAGTTCACCTATGTACCTCAAGGAGGAATTCAGTGCAGTCGATAAAAGGTTAAAAGCAAGGAACTACCCCGATTGGATGTTGCAGAGAGGTAGGAATATAGCGATGCAAAAAAACTGATTTGATATGCTCTTTGGGTCCAAACAGGAAAAGAGGAATACCATGAACCATGTGCAGGATGTGATTGGGCACAGGGACAGGAGGCGGGACAACAGTCCGATCTTGTCTATAACATACAGTAAGGAATTCAATAAAATATGTTCCATTATAAAGGGGTGCCTTCCGATCTTATATGATGACGAGATTTTATATAATGCACTGAAATCTGGCTGTAAAATAGTGCCAAGGAGGGCTTCCACGCTGGCCTGCTCTCTGTCACCGTCCATGTTCGCATCCAACACACGAGCTAACAATAGTGGTAGAAGACAAAATTGGCTCAGCTATAGAGGGTTCACAAAGTGCGGAGGTAATCCATGTAAATCTTGCAATTATGTGATCCCTATACAATCCTTTGATAATTCGGACCACTCCTTTAGTTTTCCAATAAAAAATTACATCAATTGTAATACTACAGGCGTGGTATACATTGTCCGCTACACTGAGTGTGATTTGATATATATAGGTAGTACCATGCAGAAATTCAAAAGTAGGCTCTTGGAGCATTTGAACTATATTAGCAATCCCAATGCAATTAATATTTCAAATGCAGCGAGACATTTTGTGCAGGTGCATGCCCGTAGGGTCAGAAGTTTCACTGCCTTTGCAATAGAGAGGGTCTTTGCCCCCTCAAGAGGAGGTGACCACCGAAAAAAACTCCTCTTACGGGAGGCGTTTTGGATTTTCAGACTGAACAGTAGGGTCCCAGCTGGTTTGAATTAAAAAAAATGAGTTAATGTACATTTATCAGTAATGTGCTTAACATGAAAATATATGTACATTTTATTTCTCCTTATAGGTCATATAGACCTTTAGGGGTTAAAGTTGGAATCAGACCATTGCACAGTGTGAAAGGCATCTACTACTTGATTAGATGTGTGTAGGTGAAGGGTGTCAACCTAATGAAGCAACCAATGATGTTAGTTTATCCCTCCCCTGGATTTTGGAGAGGCGGGTTTGTGATTAGAGTTGAGCGAACACCTGGATGTTCGGGTTCGAGAAGTTCGGCCGAACTTCCCGGAAATGTTCGGGTTCGGGATCCGAACCCGACCCGAACTTCGTCCCGAACCCGAACCCGAACCCCATTGAAGTCAATGGGGACCCGAACTTTTCGGCACTAAAAAGGCTGTAAAACAGCCCAGGAAAGAGCTAGAGGGCTGCAAAAGGCAGCAACATGTATGTAAATCCCCTGCAAACAAATGTGGATAGGGAAATGAATTAAAATAAAAATAAAATATATAAAAATAAACCAATATCAATTGGAGAGAGGTCCCATAGCAGAGAATCTGGCTTCACGTCAGCAGAGAATCAGTCTTCATGCCATAGCAGAGAATCTGGCTTCACGTCACCCACCACTGTAACAGTCCATTGTCATATATTTAGGCCCCGGCACCCAGGCAGAGGAGAGAGGTCCCGTAACAGAGAATCTGGCTTCATGTCAGCAGAGAATCAGTCTGCATGCCATAGCAGAGAATCAGGCTTTACGTCACCCAACACTGGAACAGTCCATTGTCAGATATTTAGGCCCAGGCACCCAGGCAGAGGAGAGAGGTCCCGTAACAGAGAATCTGGCTTCATGTCAGCAGAGAATCAGTCTGCATGTCATAGCAGAGAATCAGGCTTCACGGCACCCACCACTGGAACAGGCCACTGTCACATATTTAGACCCAGGCAGAGGAGAGAGGTCCCATAACAGAGATTCAGGCTTCATGTCAGCAGAGAATCAGTCTTCATGTCATAGCAGAGAATCAGGCTTCACGTCACCCACCACTGGAACAGGCCACTGTCAGATATTTAGGCCCAGGCACCCAGGCAGAGGAGAGAGGTTCCATAACAGAGATTCAGGCTTCATGTCAGCAGAGAATCAGTCTTCATGTCATAGCAGAGAATCAGGCTTCACGTCACCCACCACTGGAACAGGCCACTGTCACATATTTAGACCCAGGCACCCAGACAGAGGAGAGAGGTCCCGTAACAGAGAATCTGGCTTCATGTCAACACAGAATCAGTCTTCATGTCATAGCAGAGAATCAGGCTTCACGTCACCCACCACTGGAACAGGCCACTGTCACACATTTAGGCCCTGGCACCCAGACAGAGGAGAGAGGTCCCGTAACAGAGAATCTGGCTTCATGTCAGCACAGAATCAGTCTTCATGTCATAGCAGAGAATCAGGCTTCACGTCACCCACCACTGGAACAGGCCACTGTCACATATTTAGGCCCCGGCACCCAGACAGAGGAGAGAGGTCCCGTAACAGAGAATCTGGCTTCATGTCAGCACAGAATCAGTCTTCATGTCATAGCAGAGAATCAGGCTTCACGTCACCCACCACTGGAACAGGCCACTGTCACATATTTAGGCCCAGGCACCCAGGCAGAGGAGAGAGGTCCCATAACAGAGATTCAGGCTTCATGTCAGCAGAGAATCAGTCTTCATGTCATAGCAGAGAATCAGGCTTCACGTCACCCACCACTGGAACAGGCCACTGTCACATATTTAGGCCCCGGCACCCAGACAGAGAAAAGAGGTCCCGTAACAGAGAATCTGGCTTCATGTCAGCACAGAATCAGTCTTCATGTCATAGCAGAGAATCAGGCTTCACGTCACCCACCACTGGAACAGGCCACTGTCACATATTTAGGCCCAGGCACCCAGGCAGAGGAGAGAGGTCGCGTAACAGAGAATCTGGCTTCATGTCAGCACAGAATCAGTCTTCATGTCATAGCAGAGAATCAGGCTTCACGTCACCCACCACTGGAACAGGCCACTGTCACACATTTAGGCCCCGGCACCCAGACAGAGGAGAGGTTCATTCAACTTTGGGTTGCCCCGCAATATAATGGTAAAATGAAAATAAAAATAGGATTGAATGAGGAAGTGCCCTGGAGTACAATAATATATTGTTAAGGGGAGGTAGTTAATGTCTAATCTGCACAAGGGATGGACAGGTCCTGTGGGATCCATGCCTGGTTCATTTTTATGAACGTCAGCTTGTCCACATTGGCTGTAGACAGGCGTTTGTCTGTAATGACGCCCCCTGCCGTGCTGGATACACGTTCAGACAAAACGCTGGCCGCCGGGCAGGCCAGCACCTCCAAGGCATAAAAGGCTAGCTCTGGCCACGTGGACAATTTGGAGACCCAGAAGTTGAATGGGGCCGAACCATCAGTCAGTACGTGGAGGGGTGTGCACAGGTACTGTTCCACCATGTTAGTTAAAAGGTTGCCTCCTGCTAACACGTTCCGTATCAGGTGGTGGTGCAGTTAGCTGTGGCGTGGTGACAAAACTTTTCCACATCTCTGCCATGCTAACCCTGTCGTCAGAAAAGCTGGCTGTGACACAGCTGCGTTGGCGACCTCTTGCTCCTCCTCTGCCTTCGCCTTGGGCTTCCACTGGTTCCCCTGTGACATTTGGGAATGCTCTCAGTAGCGCGTCTACCAACGAGCGCTTGTACTCGCGCATCTTCCTATCACGCTCCAGTGTAGGAAGTAAGGTGGGCACATTGTCTTTGTACCGGGGATCCAGCAGGGTGGCAACCCAGTAGTCCGCACACGTTAAAATGTGGGCAACTCTGCTGTCGTTGCGCAGGCACTGCAGCATGTAGTCGCTCATGTGTGCCAGGCTGCCCAGAGGTAAGGACAAGCTGTCCTCTGTGGGAGGCGTATCGTCATCGTCCTGTGTTTCCCCCCAGCCACGCACCAGTGATGGGCCCGAGCTGCTTTGGGTGCCACCCCGCTGTGAACATGCTTCATCCTCATCCTCCTCCACCTCCTCCTCATCCTCGTCCTCCTCGTCCTCCAGTAGTGGGCCCTGTCTGGCCACATTTGTACCTGGCCTCTGGTGTTGCAAAAAACCTCCCTCTGAGTCACTTCGAAGAGACTGGCCTGAAAGTGCTAAAAATGACCCCTCTTCCTCCTCTTCCTCCTGGGCCACCTCCTCTTCCATCATCGCCCTAAGTGTTTTCTCAAGGAGACATAGAAGTGGTATTGTAACGCTGATAACAGCGTCATCGCCACTGGCCATGTTGGTGGAGTACTCGAAACAGCGCAACAGGGCACACAGGTCTCGCATGGAGGCCCAGTCATTGGTGGTGAAGTGGTGCTGTTCCGCAGTGCGACTGACCCGTGCGTGCTGCAGCTGAAACTCCACTATGGCCTGCTGCTGCTCGCACAGTCTGTCCAGCATGTGCAAGGTGGAGTTCCACCTGGTGGGCACATCGCATATGAGGCGGTGAGCGGGAAGGCCGAAGTTACGCTGTAGCGCAGACAGGCGTGCAGCAGCAGGGTGTGAACGCCGGAAGCGCGAACAGATGGCCCGCACTTTATGCAGCAGCTCTGACATGTCGGGGTAGTTGCGAATGAACTTCTGCACCACCAAATTCAGCACATGCGCCAGGCAAGGGATGTGCGTCAAACCGGCTAGTCCCAGAGCTGCAACGAGATTTCGCCCATTATCGCACACCACCAGGCCGGGCTTGAGGCTCACCTGCAGCAACCACTCGTCGGTCTGTTGTTCTATACCCCGCCACAACTCCTGTGCGGTGTGGGGCGTGTCCCCCAAACATATGATTTTCAGAACGGCCTGCTGACGTTTACCCCGGGCTGTGCTGAAGTTGGTGGTGAAGGTGTGTGGCTGACTGGATGAGCAGGTGGAAGAAGAGAAGGAGGAAGCTGAGTAGGAGAAGACAGGAGGCAAAGAATGTTGCCCTGCGATCCTTGGCGGCGGAAGGACGTGCGCCAAACAGCTCTCCGCCTGGGGCCCAGCCGCCACTACATTTACCCAGTGTGCAGTTAGGGAGATATAGCGTCCCTGGCCGTGCTTACTGGTCCATGTATCTGTGGTTAGGTGGACCTTGCCACAGATGGCGTTGCGCAGTGCACACTTGATTTTATCGGACACTTGGTTGTGCAGGGAAGGCACGGCTCTCTTGGAGAAGTAGTGCCGGCTGGGAACAACATACTGTGGGACAGCAAGCGACATGAGCTGTTTGAAGCTGTCTGTGTCCACCAGCCTAAATGACAGCATTTCATAGGCCAGTAGTTTAGAAATGCTGGCATTCAGGGCCAGGGATCGAGGGTGGCTAGGTGGGAATTTACGCTTTCTCTCAAATGTTTGTGAGATGGAGAGCTGAACGCTGCCGTGTGACATGGTTGAGATGCTTGGTGACGCAGGTGGTGGTGTTGGTGGTACATCCCATGTTTGCTGGGCGGCAGGTGCCAACGTTCCTCCAGAGGCGGAGGAAGAGGCCGAGGCGGCGGCAGCAGCAGAAGAGGTAGCAGGGGGAGCCTGAGTGACTTCCTTGTTTTTAAGGTGTTTACTCCACTGCAGTTCATGCTTTGCATGCAGGTGCCTGGTCATGCAGGTTGTGCTAAGGTTCAGAACGTTAATGCCCCGCTTCAGGCTCTGATGGCACAGCATGCAAACCACTCGGGTCTTGTCGTCAGCACATTGTTTAAAGAAGTGCCATGCCAGGGAACTCCTTGAAGCTGCCTTTGGGGTGCTCGGTCCCAGATGGCGGCGGTCAGTAGCAGGCGGAGTCTCTTGGCGGCGGGTGTTCTGATTTTGCCCACTGTTCCCTCTTTGTTTTTTGCTACGCTGTTGGCTCGGTCTCACCACTGTCTCTTCCTCCGAACTGTGAAAGTCAGTGGCACGACCTTCATTCCATGTGGGGTCTAGGACCTCATCGTCCCCTGCATCGTCTTCCACCCAGTCTTGATCCCTGACCTCCTGTTCAGTCTGCACACTGCAGAAAGACGCAGCAGTTGGCACCTGTGTTTCGTCATCATCAGAGACGTGCTGAGGTGGTATTCCCATGTCCTCGTCATCAGGAAACATAAGTGGTTGTGCGTTAGTGCATTCTATCTCTTCCACCCCTGGGGAAGGGCTAGGTGGATGCCCTTGGGAAACCCTGGCAGCAGAGTCTTCAAACAGCATAAGAGACTGCTGCATAACTTGAGGCTCAGACAGTTTCCCTGATATGCATGGGGGTGATGTGACAGACTGATGGGCTTGGTTTTCATGCGCCATCTGTGCACTTTCTGCAGAAGACTGGGTGGGAGATAATGTAAACGTGCTGGATGCACTGTCGACCACCCAATTGACTAATGCCTGTACCTGCTCAGGCCTTACCATCCTTAGAACGGCATTGGGCCCCACCAAATATCCCTGTAAATTCTGGCGGCTACTGGGACCTGAGGTAGTTGGTACACTAGGACGTGTGGCTGTGGCAGAACGGCCACGTCCTCTCCCAGCACCAGAGGGTCCACTAACACCACCACGACCATGTCCACGTCCGCGTCCCTTACTAGTTGTTTTCCTCATTGTTACCGTTCACCACAATAAGAAAAATATTATTCGGGCCAATGTATTGAATTAAAATTCAGGCCTTTTTTTACAGACACCTAACACTGTCTGGCTATCTATTTAGGTACCGTATTACACTAATACAGGCACACAAGTAATGACAGATTTGGTTGAATATAAATGTGAGGCCTATTTTTTACGCGCTGTGTGACAGATATACCTTTAATCACAGAATTAGACTTGTATCTGCACTGTAGCGTGTGTGTTAAGTTTTTTAGAATGACACTATCAGCACCTTGAATCTAAGATATCCTTTTTGGGATAGATTTAAAGTAGGCCTGATATAGCAGAAACTACGTATTTTGAGAATGGCAAATTTGGGAATAGTTTTTCAACCCAGAACAAAAACTGTGCTTTTACGGTCACTACAAATAATTTGACCAGCTAAAACAGTACAGATTTGGTTGAATAGAAATGTGAGGCCTATTTTTTACGCGCTGTGTGACAGATATACCTTTAATCACAGAATTAGACTTGTATCTGCACTGTAGCGTGTGTGTTAAGTTTTTCAGAATGACACTATCAGCACCTTCAATCTAAGCTATCCTTTTTGGGACAGATTTAAAGTAGGCCTGATATAGCAGAAACTACTAATTTTGAGAATGGCAAATTTGGGAATAGTTTTTCAACCCAGAACAAAAACTGTGCTTTTACGGTCACTAAATATAACTCGACCAGCTAAAACTGTACAGATTTGGAGAAATAGAAATGTCAGGCCTATTTTTTACGCGCTGTGTGACAGATATACCTTTAATCACAGAATTAGACTTGTATCTGCACGGTAGCGTGTGTGTTAAGTTTTTCAGATTGACACTATCAGCACCTTTAATCTAAGATATCCTTTTTGGGATAGATTTAAAGTAGGCCTGATATAGCAGAAACTACTAATTTTGAGAATGGCAAATTTGGGAATAGTTTTTCAACCCAGAACAAAAACTGTGCTTTTACGGTCACTAAATATAACTTGACCAGCTAAAACTGTACTGATTTTGAGGAATAGAAATGTCAGGCCTATTTTTTAGGCGCTGGGTGACAGGCTCAACTTGCCCCTGATGTAGTATATGGCCAAAAAATAACCACACTATTGATGGTTAAATGCACTTAGGTGACACAGGCTCAGCCTGCACCTGATGTAGTATATGGCCAAAAAATAACCACACTATTGATGGTTAAATGCACTTGATGAAAGCTTGACCCTGATGTAGGATATAGCAAAAAATAACCACACTATTGATGGTTAAATGCACTTGGGTGACACAGGCTCAGCCTGCACCTGATGTAGTATATGGCCAAAAATAACCACACTATTGATAGTTAAATGCACTTGATGAAAGCTTGACCCTGATGTAGGATATAGCAAAAAATAACCACACTATTGATGGTTAAATGCACTTGGGTGACACAGGCTCAGCCTGCACCTGATGTAGTATATGGCCAAAAAATAACCACACTATTGATGGTTAAATGCACTTGGGTGACACAGGCTCAGCCTGCACCTGATGTAGGATATAGCAAAAAATAACCACACTATTGATGGTTAAATGCACTTGGTGGTAGCTTGTGCTGGCGCACCACAAGCCACAAAATGGCCGCAGATCACCCCAGAAAAAAGTGATATAAAAACGCTCTGGGCAGCCTAAAAAAAGTGAGCAATTCAATATCAGCACTTCAATGATCAACAGCTGGAGATCGATCACTGAATTAAGTCTTTTGGAGGAGTTAATCTGCCTAATCTCGCCCTAACGTCGCAGCAGCAACCTCTCCCTACGCTTGTATCAGCAGAGTGACGTGCAGCGCTACGTGACCCAAGCTTATATAGAGGCTGGGTCACATGCTGCACTGGCCAATCACAGCCATGCCAATAGTAGGCAAGGCTGTGATGGCCTCTTGGGGCAAGTAGTATGACGCTTGTTGATTGGCTGATTTGCAGCCTTTCAAAAAGCGCCAAGAAAGCGCCGAACACCAAACCCGAACCCGGACTTTTACGAAAATGTTCGGGTTCGGGTCCGTGTCACGGACACCCCAAAATTCGGTACGAACCGCTCATCCCTATTTGTGATACATTTAAATTCTTGTGCTTCATTATGAAATGTTATTACGACTAAGGACCCAGTGTCCGAAACACGTCAACAAGTCTTGTATACCAGGTGGATGTGTCTGCTGTAAGCATTATATATGAATAAAGAAGAAGTTTTTAGAGGACCTCTATGTGAATCTGGAGCCGTTCTTTTCTATTTTCGTGCTGACTGCAAAGGGGACACACCCCAAGACTTCAGGAGTCAGGATTGCATATTGACCAGGGAGGTGAGCTGGATTAAGTGTGCGTGCTTTTCAATGCAAGACACCCTACGAGACCACCCATCTCCCATGCTACAGTTAGCAAACTGCTTGCTAAGTTTCGTGAAACTGGTTCAGTGTTGGATTTGCCAAAATGTGGACGCATGAAATCTGTCTCTAATGAAGAAACATCAGTGGCTGTCCTAGCTTCATTCAGCAAGAGCCCACAGCGTAGCACTCGCCGCATGTCACTGGAGAGTGGCATTAGTCGAACATCCCTTCGGCGGATATTAGCTACTCACAAATGGCAGCCTTACAAACTCCAGCTACTACAGCATCTCAACGAGGATGACCCAGATCGACGCACTAAATTTGCAGAATGGGCAAAATAAAAATTCGAACAGGACCCTCAGTTTACGCAGAAGATTTTGTTCAGTGATGAGGCAAACTTTTATGTGAATGGTGAAGTTAACAAACAAAACCACTGCTATTGGTCTGACACTAACCCACATTGGATAGATCCCTCCAAGACTGTTGGAACAAAAAAATGTATGGTATGGTGTGGTATATGGGGTACAAAGATAGTGTGGCCATTCTTCATCAATGGAAACCTCAAGGCCACTGGATATATGAAATTGCTACATGAGTTTTTCCAGCAAGATGGTGCACCACCACATTATGGGTGTCAGGTCTGAGCATTCCTAGATGAACAGTTTCCTGGAAAGTGGATTGGTCGTCGTGGGCCAGTTGAATGGCCCCCAAGGTCTCCCGATCTGACCCCCTTAGACTTTTATCTTTGGGGTCATCTGAAGGCAATTGTCTATGCTGTGAAGATACGATATGTGCAGCACCTGAAACTACGGATACTGGAAGCCTGTGCTAGCATTTCTCATGCGGTGTTGCTATTAGTGTGTGAAGAGTGGAAGAAGAGGGTTGCATTGACAATCCAACACAATGGGCAGCACATTGAACACATTTTATAAGTGGTCAGAAACTTGTAAATAACTCATGAAAGAATAAAGTTACGTTAAAACCAAGCACACCATTGTTTTTCGTTTGAAATTCCCAATAGGTTTGATGTGTCACATGACCCTCTTCCTATTGAAAAAACAAAAGTTGGATTCAGAATGGCTGACTTCAAAATGGCCGCCATGGTCACCACCCATCTTGAAAAGTTTCCCCCCTCACATATACTAATGTGCCACAAACAGGAAGTTAATATCACCAACCATTTCCATTTTATTAAGGTGTATCCATATAAATGGCCCACCCTGTAGTACTATGCTCCACTGCCTGTAACATAACCAGCAAAAAACAAGTCAGACATCTATAGGGGGAAATGCGTCTTCTAAATCCAAAAACATACTTTTTTCTTATATAACCATGTATAAACATGAGGGTGGTGGGACTTCTAAGTAACCTGCTGAACAGCTGGGCATACACCTTGTAGTATTCTTCTTATATATTCCATTTATTCATAATAATCATATTTCTATAAGACAAATTCATTTAGAGGCAACATATGTATCCAGACTGAGCCTATTATAATGCATCTAATTATCAGAAAATCAGATAAGTCATTGATCGCTGCTCTGAAGATTTGTTCAGCCTCTGAAACATGTCATTAAGCCAACAAAGAAGCAATCACGGCACCACAAGATAAGAGCAGTCCTCCAAGGGTCCAAGTCTGTAAGAAAAAACAGGGTAAATATAAAAAATGTAGAATATATCCAACTAAAGACAGATTAACATCCCATTTCTCTTGGTATGCCTAACATCTAAAGCTCAAGAAGGTATCATATATGACAGCTATGGAAACTAATCACCATCTGTGCTTCTGCAATGTTATAATGGATGCAACATTTGGATGAGGCCATGTATTACAGAGTATACTAATATTAGTTTAATATGTAGGTAATAAGAGGATACTAAAGGAGGATACTATTTAGCAGATAGGAATTCAAAAAGCAAGGAATAAAATTGACTTACACGTTGGACTCCATTGTTGGACACACTTGGTTTGGAGGCAGCTGGCGTCTTGGCAGTGGATGAATTTTCCACTGTGGTACTGGAGGTGTTGTTAAAGGCAACATAGGTAATCTTTGCACTTAGCACATTCGTCCAGAAAACATATTCAGTTTGAACAACGGCTGCCCTATAACATGCATAAAATTTGTTTTCCAATTTGTTGGTTAATACTTAACAGCCAAATATTTTCATATTTCATATTGTACAGTTTATATGATTTGTTAGGCTACTTTCACACTCGTGTTTTGTGCGGATCCGTCAGAACGGATCCGTTTGTATTATCTTTAACATAGCCAAGACGGATCCGTCTTGAACACCATTGAAAGTCAATGGAGGATGCATTTGTTTTCTATTGTGCCAGATTGTGTCAGTGAAAACCGATCCGTCCCTATTGACTTACATTGTGTGCCAGGACGGATACGCTTGGCTCAGTTTCATCAGACGGACATCAAAACGCTGCAAGCAGCGTTTTGGTGTCCATCTCCAAAGCGGAATAGAGACTGAACTGATGCAAACTGATGCATTCTGACCGGATCCTTTTCCATTCAGAATGCGAACTGATCCGTTTTGGACCGCTTGTGAGAGCCCTGAACGGATCTCACAAACGGAAAGCCAAAACGCAAGTGTGAAAGTAGCCTTAGATATCAATATTTTTCATTGACAAGAGTATCTTACCTGATTTGAATATCTGCAGTACTGGAAGCTGGAGCAACCCAGGTAACCGCTATGTTGGGTTTTGCAGTGCTTGATGTGTGGCTTACTGAGCTCTGTAATTATAACACATGGATGTAATTAGCGCGAGAGCAGTTACATAACACATCAAGTGTGCTTGTGTATTGTGTAGAAGGTATGCAAATATGCTCTTAACAAGCTCTACCTCTAATGCCACCAGATGTAAGGCAGTTATCCTGTAAGTCAATGTTCAATATTTTAATTAAGCCATGAGACATGCCTTGGATAATAAATAAGCCAGCATCTCATCTGCAGACAGCTGTTTTGGGTTGATTGCCCCTCATCAGTGCAGAGCAGATAGTACTGGCTTAACTGGGTGAGAGGCCTAAATCAGGATTTGGGGGAAACTATATTTCCTTACGGAGAGCGCCTTAATCAGTTTGAGGAGATTCCTAGGCCATACATGCTCCTCTGGAATTCTAGGAAGAAAGGGATGCACATGAGCTCCTAGCAAGCTCAGCCTCTGATGCCACCAGATATAAGGTATCTATCCTTTAAGTTAATGTCCAACTTTTTTCCTCACGCCGATTAATTTGCTCTCTATAATGTGTGTTGTGTAGTCACATACAGTGAAACCTCTCTGAGACAACCACCCACAATGAAAATGGTTTTAGATGCCAATATGCCTAAGGTGTAAGTAACTGAAAATCTGTCACAGAAAAACTGCTCTAGATAAAAGGGTAGTTTTCTGAAACACTTAGGGAGAGAATTCATCATTGCACCTTGCACCAGTTTTGTGGTATCAAAAAGTCAAAACATTTACCGTAATGTGCTATAAAAATGTGTAACTTTTTTGCCTAGCAGGAGGGGACATGGTCTCCTGTGGACCAACAGATATACTAAACCAAACACAATGCAGCAGCACTCTGTAAACATTGATTAATGCTATATTCACTATATGAACCAATATAATTTGTGCCAGAAATGGGTGCAAATCTATGGAAATCTGTGATTCTTAATAAAATTTGTCATATCTTACTCCAGTGCACTTTGGACTAAGATCAGCGTATGAAATGGGCGTCTTATTAATTCTCCTGCAGTCTTTTGGAGGTTTTTCTTAATTGGTCCAGGCAGCCAATGATTATATAGGAGGTGTCTCAGACTCCCTGTAGACACTGTAGCTAAAGTTCAGTCTCCACCACCCAGCACCCCTTCCAATCAGCTGTTCTGCAGTAGCTTTAGCAGTTGAGCATGGCGCCGTAACCACACAGCTCTGTCCATTTCTGGTTACTGCAGTGCTGCTCCCATTAAAGTGAATGGGGACAGTGCTGCAGTTAACCGTTCCATCCACTACAGAAATGGAAGGAGCTGTTCAGTTCCAGCACTGACTTCTGGTGCAAGATCAACTACTGCTGGACAGCAGATGGGCAGATTTGTGGGGGTGTTGATTCCCTTCCAATCAGATATTGATGGCCTTTACTTCAATTATTGGAAGTACTAACTAGAGACCCACACCCACTGCACTCAGGGTACATTAAATGTCATATGAATTGATTATGTATAGAGTTAATATATTTTAGCCCATTTGTTCGAAAGTGTGGGTAGAGAGAGAAGACAGTAACATTAAGACAATCTTTGATAATATATAGGATACACCTCTCTACAAGTTCTTTTTTATTATTCACCATATTTTAATGTGGCAAAGTGATTTGTGTCCAATGGACAAGGAAAATAAACAGTATATAAACTTTTCTACATTATACTTACTGCAGCAGAAGTACAAGTCAGGGTTTGAGTATTAGAATTGGTGGTCACAAAGGAGCCCACAGGAGTAGTAGAACTTTCAGAACGTGCCTGGATCAGAAAACCTTTGAACTGAGTGGCACTGCTGCTGAGCGTGACTGCAAATTGTATAAAACATTACAAGTTTAGGTGAGCTTTGACAATAAAATCATAACAGATTCAGTATACTGTATGTAAAGCTGGCCATACACATTAAAATGATATTGACCTTGCCAATTTCGATGGAACTGCCTGATCATCTAACATGTATGGGGGCCTCCCCCAAAGCAGATGTTTGGTGAGATAGGGATCAGGCTTTTCAATTTCAATATCTCAGATGCTTTTGCTCATGGGAAAAGAAAGCTACCACCAGAGGTGTCTGGCAGTGGCTTACTCCCATCTCCTGGTTTAGAACTTCTGCACATTTTTGTATGATGGTAGGGGATGGGAGAGAGAACTGTTAGCCAAAAAAAGCTTGTTTCGACTAACAAGTATCTCATGTGTTTAGAGCTGGGCAGCATCAATGCAATCATTGATTGTCAGAGATCTCTATACTATCTCTGTCAATGGTTAGTAACACCTTAGCCCTTCCTCAGGCTTCATATGTGCTTCCATTCAGATCTGATATATTTTGCTGTACAAACAGCAGACACTTCTCTTCTCTTTCCTATAATACCTAGGGGGCCTAGCTCTGTAATGCTCAGACCATTGACTTATCTCCATCAAATAGAACTACTGTTCCCTTCCCAATTTCAAAACGAGAACTTCCTGGGATACCAAAGAATCTCCATTGTTTGCTTTTGGATGGACATAATACGGTATATACCTGATATGGAATGGGTTGGCAATGTATCTATAGGTTTACTGGTGGAGACCACAAATAAGGTCTCAAGATATCCTTAAGGCAGTGATCTCCAACCTGTGACTCTCCAGCTTTTGCAAAACTACAATACCCAGCATGCCAGGCCTGCTTGTCAATGTGGTTTTACAACAGACAGAGAGCAACAGGTTGGAGATCACTGGCCTATAGGTTCCAATGTATGCAAAAAAAATTCTTAACTAATGTACTTACCTTGTATTTTTTCCCCAGCACTATAGGTATATTTATCCAGGGTTAAAGTGTATGGTGGGCTGGAAGTTTGGGCTTGAACACCATGCACTGGAGTCATTGTGACACAGGAAGATGTAACTTTCCCATCTGGATATGCATAAACATAGATTGGGAGACTTGCCATAAGTAGAACTGCAATAGTTTGTAGTGTAGGATCCATCTCTAGGGAAAGAAGAATCACTTCAAGGCTTTAGTAAAACTGTGCATAGAAAAGAGTAAAAATATTTTATTCTGGCATCAAAGGGATCTAATATGTACTTAATTAACAAGTACTGGAGGGTGGAGAAGCATTTGGGAAAAAGCCAAAATTAAATGTTAAGATAAAATCTACTCATACATAGAAACATAGAAACATAGAATGTGTCGGCAGATAAGAACCATTTGGCCCATCTAGTCTGCCCAATATACTGAATACTATGGATAGCCCCCGGCCCTATCTTATATGAAGGATGGCCTTATGCCTATCCCATGCATGCTTAAACCCCTTCACTGTATTTGCAGCTACCACTTCTGCAGGAAGGCTATTCCATGCATCCACTACTCTCTCAGTAAAGTAATACTTCCTTATATTACTTTTAAACCTTTGCCCCTCTAATTTAAAACTGTGTCCTCTTGTGGTAGTTTTTCTTCTTTTAAATATGCTCTCTTCCTTTACCGAGTTGATTCCCTTTATGTATTTAAAAGTTTCTATCATATCCCCTCTGTCTCTTCTTTCTTCCAAGCTATACATATTAAGGTCCTTTAACCTTTCCTGGTAAGTTTTATCCTGCAATCCATGTACTAGTTTAGTAGCTCTTCTCTGAACTCTCTCTAGAGTATCTATGTCCTTCTGGAGATATGGCCTCCAGTACTGCGCACAATACTCCAAGTGAGGTCTCACCAGTGTTCTGTACAGCGGCATAAGCACTTCACTCTTTCTACTGCTTATACCTCTCCCTATACATCCAAGCATTCTGCTGGCATTTCGTGCTGCTCTATTACATTGTCTTCCCACCTTTAAGTCTTCTGAAATAATTACTCCTAAATCCCTTTTCTCAGATACTGAGGTCAGGACTTAGTCAAATATTCTATATTCTGCCCTTGGGTTTTTACGCCCCAGGTGCATTATCTTGCACTTATCCACATTAAATTTCAGTTTCCAGAGTTCTGACCATTCTTCTAGTTTTCCTAAATCCTTTTCCATTTGGCGTTTCCCTCCAGGAACATCAACCCTGTTACATATCTTTGTGTCATCAGCAAAAAGACAAACCTTACCAGCGAGGCCTTTTGCAATATCACTTATGAAGATATTAAACAAAATCGGTCCCAGTACAGATCCCTGTGGAACCCCACTGGTAACATTACCTTGTTTTGAATGTTCTCCATTGACTACAACCCTCTGTTGTCTGTCACTCAGCCACTGCCTAATCCACTCAACAATATGGGAGTCCATGCTCAATGACTGCAGTTTATTGATAAGTCTTCTATGTGGGACAGTGTCAAAAGCCTTACTAAAATCTAGATATGCGATGTCTACTGCACCTCCACCGTCTATTATTTTATTCACCCAGTCAAAAAAATCTATAAGATTTGTTTGACATGATCTCCCTGAAGTAAACCCATGTTGTTTTTCATCTTGCAATCCATGGGATTTTAGATGTTCCACAATCCTATCCTTTAATAGGGTTTCCATTAATTTGCCTACTATTGATGTCAGACTCACTGGTCTATAGTTGCTCGATTCCTCCCTACTACCTTTCTTGTGAATGGGCACGACATTTGCCAATTTCCAATCTTCCGGGACGACTCCTGTTACTAATGATTGGTTAAATAAATCTGTTAACGGTTTTGCCAGCTCACCACTAAGCTCTTTTAATAATTTTGGGTGTATCTCATCAGGCCCCTGTGACTTATCTGTCTTCACCTTAGACAGCAAACTTAGAACATCTTCCTCTGTAAAGATACATGCATCAAACAATTTAATAGTCATTCTTTCTAGTGGAGGTCCTTCTCCTTTTTCTTTTGTAAAAACTGAACAGAAGTATTCATTAAGGCAGTCGGCTAGCCCTTTATTCTCTTCTACATACCTTCCGTCCTTTGTTTTTAATTTAGTTATTCCTTGTTTTAATTTCCTTTTTTCATTTATATATCTGAAGAATGTCTTATCCCCTTTTTTCATAGACTGAGCTAGTTTTTCTTCTGCCTGCGCTTTAGAAGTTCTTATAACTTGCTTGGCCTCTCTCTGCCTAATCTTGTAGATTTCCTTATCTTCATTGCTCTGGGTTTTTTTATAATTACAAAATGCTAGCTTTTTATTTTTAATGATTTGGGCCACTTCTGCTGAGTACCACATTGGTCTCCGCCTTTTTTTGCTTTTACTGACAAGTCTAATGCAATTTTCTGTTGCCTTCAATAATGCACCTTTTAAGTAGTCCCATTTCTCCTGGACTCCATGTAATCCGTTCCAGTCTGATAAGGACTCATTTATGACTAATTTCATTTTTGAAAAGTCTGTTTTTCTAAAATCTAAAACTTTTGTTTTTGTGTGGTAAGACTCTATACTCCTATAATTTTAGTCTTAATTCATAGAAACCTATGAAAGGAATATTCAACCATTTTCATACTTGTGCCCAGTTTATAAAAGAGCAAAATTTAGCAAAATGTTGTACCTTGAATACTGAGTAAAGTTTAAATTGATTAAAGTCGTGCTCCTATATAGTTATACTGTATATAGCTTCTCAAAATCTGGACACAGGGAGGCAAGAGGGTGGAATATCTTACATTGTGTGTATGCATCTGTAAGAAAGGAGCTGCAAACATTGGTCAACCCTGTGTCAATGATTTTGCATTTCCACACTTTAAAGGGAATCTGACATGAGGAAGAGCCTCCCTGTAGCGGCCTTCTATTAGCTGACCCACCCACCCGTCGCCAGATGTTTTCCTCCGCGCAATGGGGAGATGCAGCGGTAGACGTGTGGGCATCAGAATCGACAATCTCTGTGAGGGGCCCAGGCGTATGGGGAGGCATTTTAGGGGTTGGATAAACCCTTTAAGTCTGGTTTGCTTTCGGCACTAGGGACAGCAAACCCTGCCCAGCTGGACACTTGGAAGCTGTTTTCCTGCAGAATAAAATGACTCGACCAAAATTGAGGGAGGTGAAATTACTTTAAAAAATAGACCCATAGCTTACAGAGTAAATACGGATCCAGCAACGCTGCTCTGGTCTTTGTCACCAGACTTTGTTTAGTTGGCTGCAGCAATGATGTCTTGTTGACAACACATGACTTCTGCAGTCTAAAGCCCAGTGGAGAGGACCAGAACAGGAATTTCAGAAGATCATTATGGAATTTTCGCCACCTGCTTCCTTGGCTAAATTTTGTCTGATCTGAGAAAACCTCTTCAACAAACTTTAATTTTGTAATTCGAATACACATTACATAAATGTAGACTGGAGGCTGTATATATGTATTTTTTGATTAATTTAGTTTTTTTTTAAATAACAGCCTGTAACAGACAGTGAGTGTGAACCCACTGTGACAACAAACCAGCTTGACTTTGGGCTAAACCTAAGGGTGTTCTCCTGGCAGTTCCCTGGTTTTCACCCTTAGGCTAGGTTCCCACCTGAGCGTTTTACAGCGCGTTCCTACGCGCTTTAAAACGCTCAACAGGCAAAAACCAATGTTTCCCTATGGGCATGGTTCTCACCTGAGCGTTTTACAGCGCGTACAGAAGCGCTGTAAAACGCCCTACGCCCCAAGAAGTACAGGAGCTTCTTTGGGGCATATTGTTGCGCGTATTGTGGCAGTTTTTCATTGGATGCCTCTGTGGTTAATCACACAAACGTGCGTACTACGCGCGTTTCCAAAATACAAAAACGCCCCAAAATACGCCTCAAAAACGCCCGATAAATATCGAATACGCTCAGGTGTGAACCCAGCTTAATTCCTTCCTGTAGAGGGATCTGGACTTTGCTGCAAGGAACCAACCTGCTACCTTCTGGAGTAGACCTGGTGTAATTGACTGCCGACCTACAGGGGACAGAGACACTTGTGCGGAGGCCAAAGACATAGTCTGAATACAGTCCAAAGTGTGGGCAAGTTGAGTATTTATGTATTCCAGATAACAATTCCTAGGTCAGGGCAGCCTGAGTATGTGCATAATCCAGATAGCAATTCCAAGTTCGGGGCAGGTGGCAAGAAGTAGAAACGATAGTCAGGCAAGCTACAGTACACGGGTACTCAGACAAGAGATTGCACCTTTGCTGGTTAATAGACACTTGAAAACCTTAAAAGCTCTGGTGAGGGAGTGAACCCATAGCTCAGCTAAATAGGGAGGCTGATCAGCCCCTTATTTAGCAACTTGACAGGGGGCAAGAATAAAGGATTAACTCTCACAGTGCTGAAAGGAAGCTCAATAAACACTAGTCCCAATACACACAGGGAGAGTGGAGCGATGCCTGTCCCTGCTTGGGACAGGAAGACAGTGGCAAACAGACGGATATATTTCTTATAAAATGGAGCAGCCACAAAGATGTTTTCATTTTTGTTGGATAAATAAGGCCTTATCTGAAAATTCTCCATGTTGTCTCAGTCAGAGATCTTGTATTCCAATCTTAAGGAAATTAGCAATGATTTAATTTCTTTATTAGTATGTATTCTGATGTTCCTGGGAGAGAATCCTTCACGTCATTAATTATAGGAAATGTTTTCTAACAGTCTTACTATTGATTTCAGGATATTCTTCAGACTTGTAAGGTCTATGGTATAGATTAATGCAGTTCATATGGTCAAACAGAGAACATATTCAATCATTTGATCAAATGTGCTTGTAAAATTTTAGCTAACTAAGAATCATAAAGGGAGAGAGATTTACCAACCTTTGTGCTGCTGGAAGATGTGCCTAATTTATGACGAAGTGCAGGCTTCGTAAATTGGGCACATCCTCTGGCAGTCCAATGCGCCTAAACAGAAACCTGTGACAGCTTAGAGCTGCCGTAGATTTCTTACTTCTTTTGCACCAAGAATACTGGTGTAAATAAAGATAAATTTGTCTCAACTGTTGACCATGCCCCTTTCCTGTTTTGGCCACACCCTCATTTGGAAAAGTGGCGAGGCACTTGTGACTTTTTTCCCCAAAAAGTGGCATTTCATAATTCACAAACACACAGCTTGCAACATTTTAAAGACACTTTTCTGGTGCAAGGGAGATGACAAATTTCCCCCAAAGTGTAATGATAGACATAACTCTTCTTATTCATATTAATGTTTGGATGTTGTCATAAAACAGAACTTTTTTTCACCAATGAAGGATTGCAAAGTATACAAGAGGTCTAACTTCCCTTATGCATAATAATGTGCCGAGGTCATAATGTGAATGAATATTAATGTATCACTGATGTAATATATGAAACGCATTGATGTCTATCTACTGCAGTAGACCGCTGCATTTTAAGTATTTTAATTATATGCCTTCATCATGGGGTATAAGAAACTATTGTTTGAGAGAGACATTACAATTTACCATTTGATCATTCAACCATTTTATTGCCATTTCCTTTTTGCCATTTTACCAGTTTTCTAGAATTTTCAATCTACTCTGTATCCTGCTCTGTTTATCTTTAAGAAGGATTGTCTGAATTTATTTGAATTACACACAATCTCTAACCAATTGAAAGCTTATAGATCACAGACAGAGTTGAGCCTCTGTGTAGTCAACCCTACTGTTGTTTTGCTTCTTAAAGGTGATGTCTGAGATAATTAAAAATCTCATACAATCCCTCTAATTGCCTAAAATAACAATTGATGTAATTGGTAGTGGTTGTGTGTCATACAGTAAGAGTCAACAGTTTGGACACACCTATTCATTCCAGGTTTTTCCCTTTTTTTTTCTTTTCTACATTTTAGATTCATATGGAAGACATGGAAACTGTGAAGGAACACACGTGAAATCAAGTAGTAAACAAAAAACTTTGCACACTTTTGTAATTCTGCTTCATGAGGTAGAAAATTGGAATGTTTTTCATTTAACAGGTAAGTCTACTCAAGAGTTAATTTGTGGAATTTTTTGCCTTCATACTGTAGGTAGGATTGGATATACAGTTCCATGAAGTGTTCCATAAGTTTTGACCAGTACTGTATACTGGCATGCTACCCCTGCAGTTTGTAGACAAGCAGTGCTAGGAGGACCAGACCAGCGAGCACTGCACTGGAGAAAGGGATAAGCATAATATCATTTGTTATTTTAGTCAATTAGGTTTGTCTGAGATTTTTAATTATCTCAGACAAGTCCTATCAAAAATTAAAGTTACAGCAGTCGTCTCTATGTCAGGATATTCTTAGTCTATAGGCACTATATTATGAATCAGAACAACAGAAATGGTTAATGTGACATGTATAAGAACTGAGAGTAGTATAAATGATACTGGTTGAAAACTGGTTGACATCCCTGTCCTTAGTAAACCCATGCTGTCTATCACATATGATATTATAAGTTAAGCTTATTGATTTCACTCCTAACATACAAACTGATGCCACCTCCTTTTCTATTGGCCCTGTCTTTCCTAAAAAGTGTAAAACCTTTAAAATTATGAGCCCAGTCATGTGAAGAGTCCAGCAATGTCTCAGCCACACCAACTGTTCTTCCAGTTCAATGGACTCTAATCCCCCCTCACCCCTTCCTCCATACTGATAGGGAACCTGGATAGTGAGCTCCGTTAGAGACAACAGGTGACAATAATGTCTTTGAAGTGCTGCGGAATATGTCAGCCCTGTATAAGTGAGTAAAATTAACAAAAAAAATTATATTACTTTTTAGTTTATATTAGTTTTTTATTTGTTATATCAGAAGATAATGTGGCAAAAAATGTGACAACCGGAAAGACAGATCCGGAATTGCAATGCATTTGTGAGATGGATCCTCATCTGGATCCATCTCACAAATGCATCCATTTGCGTCCAGATTGCCGGCAACGGAACTGCCTGCCAGAATCCTGTGCCGCAAGTGTGAAAGTACCCTAACTAAAAAACTCATCAATCAATTTCTACAATTTCTACTCAGCTCTCTAGGACGTACCGTTTCTTAGATATTCCCAAAAATGACCTGCATTAGCCAATACAAGCCTGCAAGTCTTTCTCTTCATATCCCAACTGCCATACACACGGTCACATGCCCCTTATCAGCCAATAGAGGCTTGCAGTCTCCACATACATACAGTTTTACTCCAGGTTTCCATAACAACCCAGCCATTTTTCTTCACCTGCTGTAGGTCAGCTTTAGGCTAGGGCTACATGACAACATGTGTCGTGCAACAATAAGTTGCACGACACATAGGGCACAACTACACTGCTACATGTGTCGCGCGACATTGATGTCGCACCAATGTCGCGCAACAATTTTTATAATGATAGTCTATGATGTTGCACTGCAACATATGACATGCTGTGACGCGACAGTCGCAGAAAAATCTATCAGTCGCAGCATGTCACATGTCGCAGTGCGACACCATAGCCTATTATTATAAACATTGTTGAGACAAAATGTTGTCGTGTAGCCCTAGCATTAAAGGGGCAGGGCGCTGTGGAGATCACTGTTAAAGGGACGGGCACTGTGGAGGTCCCTGTTAAGGAGGTATTCACTGTGAATGTTACTGTTAAGGGGGCATAAAGGGGCAACTGTTATGGAGATCACTGTTAAGGCAGCTGGGTACTGTGAGGTCACTGTTAAGGCAGCTGGGAACTGTGAGGTCACTGTTAAGGGGGCGGGCCCCTGAGGAGGTCACTGTCAAGGGAGTGGGGTGCTGTGAAGGTCAAAGTTAAAGGGATGGGCTGCTGTGGAGGTCCCATTTTAAGGTGGAGGGGCACTGTGGGGGGTCAGTGTTAAGGGGTGGGAGACTGTGGAGTTCACTGTTAAAGGGGCGGGGTGCTGTAGAGGTCACTGTTATAGTGGATACTGTTGATATCTTTTAACCACCTCCGGACCGCCTAATGCAGATTCGCGTTCCGGAGGTGGCAGCGCTGCGCACAGTCACGCATATACGCGTCATCTCGCGAGACGCGAGATTTCGCTCAAAGCCAGCCCGCGCATGCGCATCGCGGGCCGGCAAAAGTTAAAGAACAAGTTCGTCATCAGCCTGCCAGCAACGATCATTGGCTGGCAGGCTGGCGATTTTCAAAAAATCCAATCACAAGTCATATAACAGATCATATTAGTAAATATGATCTGTTATATGGCTTCTCTGCTCCTCTGCTGGTCCTTTTCGTCGGTTGGATCCAGCAGAGGAACAGACATCACTGTGAGTACACCAAACACTTTACTGTAGCCCCATATCACCCCCCTGCACCCCAATTAACCCTTTGATCACCCCTTTGATCGCCCCTGTCAATCACTAATGAAAGGAAAAAAAGTGATCAGTGTAAACTGTCACTTTTTTTTTTTCACTAGTATTGGCTGTTAGGTTTTAGGGATAGTTTAGGCCCCTTGGTTAGGTAGTTTAGCGTGAGTTAGCGCCCAGCCCACCGCACCGCAGTCACTTATTCGCTGTTTAGCGTATCGCTAATCAGCATTTGTACTTTTATAGTATCTGTAAGTGATCAAAACTGATCACGGTCAGATCTATAATAGTATTAGTGTCACCTTAGCTCGCCCTCCACCCAAAACGCAGTGTTTGCCCGATCAGGCCTGATCGGTCTCCCACACGTGCGTTCACCCACGCCCGCCCCACCGCAGTGCACATTCATTTTACACGCACTGCGGCGATAAAAAAATCAGTTTTGATATTTTTTATCAACCGCAGCGGCCTCCGGTACTTCGCTAGCCTCCCCTTTGTAAGGCAGGCTTGCTTTTTTTCTTGGGTAGTCTCAGGGAATACCCCTAAATTTAGTAGTCCAAAATGTCAAACAGGGGGTATTCTTCTGAAGAGGCCTACAGGATTCTGACCCAGTCGGATGAGGAGTGGGAACCCTCATCTGACGAATCTAGCGGGTCAGAATATGAACCTGTGGAAAGCAGTGGCTCTCTGACCCAAAGTTCGGACGAGGAGGTGGAGGTCCCTGATAGAACCAGGCGTACCCGGCCCCGTGTCGCTAGACCACAGGTTATGCAGGATCCGCTTCAAGAGCAGCAGAGTGGGGCTGTCGCTGCCGGATCACGTGGTGAGGCATACACCAGCAGCGCAGCCCTCCCTGGACCTAGTACCAGCACTGCCGTACAACATGGTGACGTGGCGAGCACCAGAAGGGCAGTTGAAGCTGGTACGGTGGCACGTGCAGTAGTTACCCCGTCGCAGCCACCGCACAGACAGGCCCGTAGAGCCCCTAGAATCCCTGAGGTGCTGGCAAACCCTGATTGGCAGTCACCAACTTCAGCTGCACCATTAGTTCCCCCTTTCACCGCCCAGTCTGGAGTTCGGGTTGAGACGGCTCAAATCGGTTCGGCCCTGGGATTTTTTGAGCTGTTCTTGACTGCGGAGCTCTTGGACTTAGTCGTGGCAGAGACAAACCGGTATGCCACACAATTTATATCCGCCAACCCGGGAAGCTTTTATGCCCAGCCTTTCCGGTGGAAACCAGTCCAAGTTTCCGAACCTAAAATTTTTTTGGGCCTTCTCCTCAACATGGGTCTAACTAAAAAGCATGAATTGCGGTCATATTGGTCCACGAACCCGATTCATCACATGCCCATGTTCTCTGCTGCTATGTCCAGGGCACGATTTGAGGCCATCCTCCGTTTCCTGCATTTTAGCGACAACACCACCTCCCGTCCCAGAGGCCACCCAGCTTTTGACCGGCTCCACAAAATTCGGCCCCTCATAGACCATTTCAACCAGAAATTTGCAGATTTGTATACCCCCGAGCAAAACATCTGCGTAGACGAGTCCATAATACATTTTACCGGGCGCCTTGGCTTCAAACAATACATCCCAAGCAAGCGTGCCCGGTATGGGGTCAAATTGTATAAGCTCTGTGAAAGGGCCACAGGCTATACCCACAAATTTCGGATCTATGAGGGAAAAGATCAGACCCTGGAGCCGGTCGGTTGCCCTGACTACCTGGGGAGCAGTGGGAAGACAGTCTGGGACTTGGTGTCACCCTTATTCGGCAAGGGGTACCATCTTTATGTGGACAATTTTTACACAAGTGTGGCCCTCTTTAGGCATTTGTTTCTAGAACGGATTTGCGCCTGTGGCACCGCGCGAACTAGTCGCGTGGGCTTCCCCCAACGGCTCGTTACCACCCGTCTTGCAAGGGGGGAGAGGGCTGCCTTGTGTAACGAAGAACTGCTCGCGATGAAATGGAGAGACAAGCGTGATGTTTACATGCTCTCCTCCATTCACGCAGACACGACAATCCAAATTGAGCGAGCAACCCGTGTCATTGAAAAGCCCCTCTGTGTCGACGACTATAATGCGCTCATGGGAGGGGTGGACTTCAATGACCAGATGTTGTCTCCGTATTTAGTTTCCCGCAGAACCAGACGCTGGTATAAGAAGGTGTCTGTATATTTAATTCAATTGGCGCTGTATAATAGTTTTGTTCTCTACAGTAAGGCTGGGAAAACAGGATCCTTCCTCAAATTCCAGGAAGAGATCATCGAGAACCTCCTGTATCCAGGAGGTTCCGTGGCCCCATCCACCAGTGTAGTTAGCCGTCTACACGAGCGACATTTCCCCAGTGTCGTTCCTGGTACCTCAACCCAACCGTCACCCCGAAAAAGATGTTGTGTCTGTAGCAGGAGTGGAATAAGGCGTGACACCCGCTATTTCTGTCCTGACTGTCCTGACCACCCTGCCCTATGCTTTGGTGAGTGTTTCCGGAAGTACCACACACAGGTACACCTAGCATACGGATTGCATCTCACAGGACAGGCACACAGGGCTATTAGGGCCCTTTTACTCACAGCTGCTGCAAACCTCTCCTTTCACCTGGGATAAAGTGCATAACGTACTTCGCCACATCTTTGGGCGATTTGCGCTTTGCACATTGTCCCATGGGGAAGGAGAGGTTTGTTCTACACTGCGTGCAGAATTATTAGGCAAATGAGTATTTGGACCACATCATTCTCTTTATGCATGATGTCTTACTCCAAGCTGTATAGGCTCGAAAGCCTACTACCAATTAAGCATATTAGGTGATGTGCATCTCTGTAATGAGAAGGGGTGTGGTCTAATGACATCAACACCCTATATTAGGTGTGCATAATTATTAGGCAACTTCCTTTCCTTTGGCAAAATGGGTCAAAAGAAGGACTTGACAGGCTCAGAAAAGTAAAAAATAGTGAGATATCTTGCAGAGGGATGCAGCACTCTTAAAATTGCAAAGCTTCTGAAGCGTGATCATCGAACAATCAAGCGTTTTATTCAAAATAGTCAACAGGGTCGCAAGAAGCATGTGGAAAAACCAAGGCGCAAAATAACTGCCCATGAACTGAGAAAAGTCAAGCGTGCAGCTGCCAAGATGCCACTTGCCACCAGTTTGGCCATATTTCAGAGCTGCAACATCACTGGAGTGCCCAAAAGCACAAGGTGTGCAATACTCAGAGACATGGCCAAGGTAAGAAAGGCTGAAAGACGACCACCACTGAACAAGACACACAAGCTGAAACGTCAAGACTGGGCCAAGAAATATCTCAAGACTGATTTTTTGAAGGTTTTATGGACTGATGAAATGAGAGTGAGTCTTGATGGGCCAGATGGATGGGCCCGTGGCTGGATTGGTAAAGGGCATAGAGCTCCAGTCCGACTCAGACGCCAGCAAGGTGGAGGTGGAGTACTGGTTTGGGCTGGTATCATCAAAGATGAGCTTGTGGGGCCTTTTCGGGTTGAGGATGGAGTCAAGCTCAACTCCCAGTCCTACTGCCAGTTTCTGGAAGACACCTTCTTCAAGCAGTGGTACAGGAAGAAGTCTGCATTCTTCAAGAAAAACATGATTTTCATGCAGGACAATGCTCCATCACACGCGTCCAAGTACTCCACAGCGTGGCTGGCAAGAAAGGGTATAAAAGAAGAAAATCTAATGACATGGCCTCCTTGTTCACCTGATCTGAACCCCATTGAGAACCTGTGGTCCATCATCAAATGTGAGATTTACAAGGAGGGAAAACAGTACACCTCTCTGAACAGTGTCTGGGAGGCTGTGGTTGCTGCTGCACGCAATGTTGATGGTGAACAGATCAAAACACTGACAGAATCCATGGATGGCAGGCTTTTGAGTGTCCTTGCAAAGGTGGCTATATTGGTCACTGATTTGTTTTTGTTTTGTTTTTGAATGTCAGAAATGTATATTTGTGAATGTTGAGATGTTATATTGGTTTCACTGGTAAAAATAAATAATTGAAATGGGTATATATTTGTTTTTTGTTAAGTTGCCTAATAATTATGCACAGTAATAGTCACCTGCACACACAGATATCCCCCTAAAATAGCTAAAACTAAAAACAAACTAAAAACTACTTCCAAAAATATTCAGCTTTGATATTAATGAGTTTTTTGGGTTCATTGAGAACATGGTTGTTGTTCAATAATAAAATTAATCCTCAAAAATACAACTTGCCTAATAATTCTGCACTCCCTGTATAAAGGTAAAAAAAACTAAACAAAAAAAAAAATACCGGTAAGTAAAAAAGTTAACGTTCAGTTAAAAAAGTTAAAAAAAGTTTAATATGTTCTGTTCAAAAGTTAATAAATTTATTGCGTTGCTGCCTGGTTTTTTCTTTTTTGTTTTGTTTTTTTTACCTTCCAGGTGGACCAACCGATCGACTAGCTGCAGCACTGATGTGCATTCGGACAGAAGCATTGCGCTGCTGTCAGATTACACGCAAGTCGGTGTATGCGGCGCTGCAAGACGAGATTTCTCCTCTGCAGTAAAAGATACGTTTGCCGAGTCATATGAGCTGAGGAGGTGGCGGTGTTCATATACTTTGGCAAACACTTTGTATATATAAAAAAAAAAATCCCGGCAATGATTTATTCATCCACATCGATTGATGTGAATGGAGAAATCTGGTTTGCCAGGGCATACGAGCTAAGTGGGTATGGATGTTGGGCAGAGCTCCTATGTCCTGGCAGACGCCTTTCCCCTCCTTTTTCTTTTTTTGGCAGAGATTTTTTCATCCACATTGATCGATGCGAATGAAGAAATCTGTGCCGTTCATTTTTTTCTTTCAGCCCAGAGGCTGAACGGAAAAAAAAAATCTCATTACCTGTATGCTCAATATAAGGAGAATAGCAGAAACTCCTAATGCTGGGCATACATGTAATGATTGCGGAGACCCTCAAATGCCAGGGCAGTACAAACACCCCACAAATAACACCATTTTGGAAAGAAGACACCCCAAGGTATTCGCTGAGGGGCATATTGAGTCCATGAAAGATTGAAATTTTTGTCCCAAGTTAGCGGAAAGGGAGACTTTGTGAGAAAAAAATCAAAAAAATCAATTTCCGCTAACTTGTGCCAAAATTTTTTTTTTTCTTGAGAACTCGCCATGCCCCTCATTGAATACTTTGGGGTGTCTTCTTTCCAAAATGGGGTCACATGTGGGGTATTTATACTGCCCTGGCATTTTAGGGGCCCCAAAGCGTGAGAAAAAGTCTGGTATCCAAATGTCTAAAAATGCCTTCCTAAAAGGAATTTGGGCACCTTTGCCCCCCTAGGCTGCAAAAAAGTGTCACACATGTGGTATCTCCGTATTCAGGAGAAGTTGGGGAATGTGTTTTGGGGTGTCATTTTACATATACCCATGCTGGGTGAGATAAATATCTTGGTCAAATGCCAACTTTGTATAAAAAAATGGGAAAAGTTGTCTTTTGCCAAGATATTTCCCAACAGGATGGGGACTACTGCTGGTTTTTGCAACAGGAAAATATGACCGTTCACAAACGCAAAAACAGATGCCTGAAACACTTTTAACAGTACTGGGCCTTGCTCAAGTAAGACTTTTAAACTGAAAAACAAGACTTTTTGAAATTTTGTTTTTCCATTACATTTTCATACACTGTTTACTAGGCAAAATTTGATGTAGATCAGATAATTGTTGGAGTAAAACTCGTTCTGTTCAAAATTATTCAAAGCTTTACAAGTGCTTAATTCATTTAGGCATACTGGTGTAATAAACCATCTCTGCTTTCCTTGTAGGGAGTCCTCCTGACAGCTGGCTCCAGTTTCCTGCAGCTGTACATAGTACCATGCAAATGCAGACTTTGCTATGAGGTTTAGAAAAGTCTTTGCAGGAATCATATAAGGACCACCCGGACATTTTACACTTAGTTTAGCTTATTAGATTAACATAATTAAAACTATTTAATAATATAAATTTTATTATGTCATGTATCTTACTTTCAGAAAAATGTGAAATTATTTGCTCAAAATCTAAAACAAGGCAGCTTATGTCATGAAGAATAACCCTTAAATTATGTCAGCAAATATAATACAATCAAGCATGTTATCTCCCTTCTAACCTTAGGGAATGTATCCTCCGAAAGTGATTGATTTTAAGATTTTTATGCAAAACATAATAATTTTTTTTTGTCATTTTTGAAAATATTCCATGTCCCTATCTTTATTTAAAAATAATTCTAAAATCATGCAGTTTTTACACTAGCCTCTAGAGATGAGAGAAGTTCTTGAAAATTCGATTTGGCTGCTGTGCTAAATTTTACAAATAAATTTGCTTTGTGATGAATTACTACGTAGCTCGCCATCATTGTATGCCTAAGAGGCCGCGTTCATCGCTAATTGCGGCATCTGACATTAATATTAAGGTCTATAATAAAAAATAATAATAAAATCATACTTACCTCATCCATTTGACCACGAAAAGCCCGCTGCCATCTTGATTGAACATCCAGAGCTAAATCTCAGGCAGCGCGTGATGGCATCATTACGTTGGCCGGCGTGGTGAGATTTCGAGCAGGATATTCAATTAAGATGGTGGAGGGCTGTTCGTGTTCAAACAGTTAAAGTATGAATTTTCCCTGAAATTCGGATTGAAGTCCACTTTGGACAGTTGGATTTGCTCAACACTTCTAGCCACCAGGACTATGTCAAGACTTTATGTTCTTTGAGAGCAGCCACATTGGTCATAGACAATAGACAGGAGGGGACCCACTGACTTCTATGGGAGAGTATTCTAGGCATTCTCTGTGACCTGTGCAGAGGTCAGGGGGAAGTAGATAAGCAGTGATATCTCCTATTGTGAAAGGTGGGTCCTGTGTGATCTATACAAAGGTGATATGTGTCACTGTAATCCTGCCCATAATCATAATGAAATAGCTATTCAATTACCTGTACAAAGCAGGAACTCTCCACATATTAGGATTAGTGGTCAGTGTGAAAAGTGCACAATAATATATTTTTTTAAAATATAGATAATAACATGGAAAATAAAACAAAAATCTCCAACAATTCCCCCAAAAATTTTGTACATAATAAAATGATTTATACAGGTCATTTTATGTGATGACACATTCACATTCTCTTTAAAGAGAAATTGTCATCACTCCCGACATGTGTGATTTAACAACTACTTACACCCACCTTGTAAAAACAATTTTGGAGGATCTATTCTTATGGAAACCAGACTAGCTGCATAGTTGTAATGAATAGACCGGCACTCCGTAATTTCTTTGCAAATGACTTCTTTATTCGTCACACATATGTGACGCGCGTTTCGGCACAGACATGTGCCTTTGTCAAACAACAGGTGATAGTAGCTCATTCCCACAAGTAAAACAAACCTTTTAAATAACCCGCCCCCTGATCACATGACTAGTCACATAATTGTGACTGAAGGCAATCCGCCCCCTAGTCACATGACTGGTCACATGATTGTGACATCATATTGCTACGTTCCACAGATTGATTTCAGATGAAGCTGTTCAGTGTATATTCCTTGTTTAAACCCTTGGGGGCAAGTGTCTCAAGCCGGTGGATCCAATATGCTTCACGTTGGTGGAGCATCTGAATCCGATTCCCTCCACGTCGAGGTAGGGTCACTTCCTCTATAATTTGGAAACGCAATTGTGAGATGCGATGATTTTTCTCAATAAAATGTTGAGGGATGGGCAACAAAGTATTCTCTTTCCTAATTGTAGATTTATGTTTCCCCACTCGGTCTTTTATGCGCATTGTGTTCTCTCCAACATAACACAACCCACAAGGACATTTTAATAGATAAATAACAAAGCTACTGTCACATGTAAAGTGACCCCGGACTGGAATTTGTTGTCCTGTGTGTGGGTGTGATATGTTGGAGCCCTTAATGACGCTTGAGCAGTGGACGCAGTTTAGACAGGGAAATGTTCCCCTCCTGACTGCAGAAAGAGTGAGCTGTCGGGAAGATGTCCTGTCACTACCTATGTCAGCCCGGATGATCCTGTCTCTGATATTCTTATTTAGTTTATAGCACAGCATAGGTAATTCCCTAAATTCCTGGATTGTGGGATATGCTCTCTGCAGGATATTCCAGTGTTTATTAACCACTGCTTTTACTCGATCCATCCAGGGATGGTAATTTACTACCAATGGTACTCTCTGTCCTTTCTCTATCTTTTTTTGTTGTTCTGTAGGATTTTCTACCTTATTCCTCTGTTCCTGTAACAGCTGGGAGGGGTAGCCTCTCTCTGTAAATTTTTGTGTCATTTCCTGCATCCTAAGATTACGTGTGTCTGAATCCATTACAATTTTAGCCACTCTTTAGCTGCATAGTTGTCACATATAAGATTTCTGTGACGCGCGTTTCGGCTCACAATCCGAGCCTTTCTCAAACAGATCAGATATAGATCAGATATGACATACAAACGGTATAACATACACGATTTAAATAGACCGCCAAGGCGGAAGTGACATCAGGTAACCATAGTGATACACTAAACAAAGGAAACAGAAACACGTGAAAGAACAGCCCAACTGCAGCAGCATCATTCAAAACAATATTACTATGTCATCTATGGAATTCTCCAACAATCGGAATAATTTCAAGATCAAATTATGCGGTTGGGGGTTCATCACGTTTTCTGAAAAGATAAAGAAAAAACAGGTAATTACGAAAGATCACATAGACGGAGCTTGGAGATTACAGGAAGCTATTGAGATCATACTCCCGGTTCAAACCCATGGGTTCAAGTGTCTGCAGTACGTGAATCCAATAGGATTCACGTTTTTTTAACATTTTAATCCTGTTACCTCCTCTGTTCGATGATCAAGATAGGGTTAATGTAGAGGATACTTGTCTCAAGTTGAAGGATTTTGGCCCAAGAGTAAAAAGTAGCTTTCAGCCACCTAAGTGTTACCATCCTGTGGAAACATTTGCTTCATTGGTTCAACGTGATATTTCTCATGCATTACAGGAGGTGAGACAATGTGGCTTTCATTTAAGTCACAATCTCTCACGTCCAGAAAGACAGGCAATTGAAGATCTGATACAGGACAGCAGTTTAATCTTTAAACCCGCTGATAAAGGAGGTGCCCTTGTCTTGATGGACAAGGAATATTATATTAAGGAGATCTTAGATCAACTAGCCAATACTGATGTATATCGGCCATTAAAAGGGGACCCGGTATTTATTATTAAAAATAAGCTTTGTACTTTGGTGGATACTTTTGTATCCAATCAAACTATTGACCCCAAACTGGGGGAATACTTGATTAATCATCATCCTGTAACGCCAGTGTTTTATACACTCCCCAAAGTGCATAAATCCCTTAGTGCACCGCCTGGCCGCCCTATTGTGGCTTTGACCGACTCTATTTTATCGCCACCCGCGATTCCTCTCACTAAAAACATGCCATCTTTTCTGCTGGACACTAATCAGTTCTTACATGAGGTTGGAAACCTGGCATTACAGGATGATGATTTACTGGCTACTTTTGATGTGTGTTCCTTATACACTTTCATTATTCACTCTAAGGGTATACGGGCCGTAGAGTGGTTGTTGTCCTTTTCCTCTCACACAGATCGTGAGAAACATTTTTTCTTATGTTTACTTGAGATCATTTTAAATGAAAACTATTTTTTGTTTCAAGATACGTACTATCAGCAGTGCTGTGGGACCGCGATGGGCTCGAATGTCGCACCGCCATACGCAAATGCTTATATGTCATGGTTTGAAGATAAGTATATTTACAATAATGATCTGTTTAAACTCCATTGTATCTTTGGCGAAGATTAGTTGATGACATGTTTTGCGTGTGGCGGGACGGCATTCGATCCCTTCGTGATTTTTCAGATTATTTAAACTCCGTATGGCCTGAACTCCAATTTACGCTGCACTTTGATATCCATGAGATCAATTTCTTGGATACCCTTGTGATTAAAGGTGAGAATGGAGCAGTGGAGACTGATCTATACATTAAGAGTACTAGAATAATCTCCTCCATTATTCTAGTAATCATCCACTTACAGTCAAAAAAGCACTGCCTCATTATCAATTTCAGAGGGTTCGTAGGAATGTTTCTGGTGCAGGGGTTAAGGAAAACCGTTTGAATGAAATGTTCGCTAGATTTGTGAATCGAGGGTATCCCACTTCACTGCTGAATAGTGAGAGGAACAAGGTCACTTCTTTGGTTCCTACAACACAAAAAAAGTCACGCATACCATTTGTTGCTAAATACCACCCATGGGTTAATAAATGCAGGCACATTTTTAATCGACACTGGAATATTTTATCCAGGGCATACCCCTCTGTGGAGGAGTTCAAGAGTCCTCCCTTAATCTGTTATAAGCGCAATAAAAATATTCGCGACATGGTGGTAAGGGCAGACATGGGTAGCGGTTTAATTGAGAAGCGACAACATACCTTATCCACTCCAAGAAAGGGTACATTTCCCTGCTTGGGATGCATACATTGCTCGAGTGTGATTAGAGGGGAATATTTCTCACATCCCCATACGGGTAAGCAATTTCCTGTTAAGGGGTTTTTCACATGTAATAGCAACTATATAGTATATCTATTAAAAAGTCAGTGTGGACTCCTATACATAGGAGAGACTTCCATGCGGATGAAGGATCGCTTCTCTAAACACAAGTCAACCATACGAAAAAAGAATCTGCTCTTACCTATTCCCTACCACTTTGATCGCCACAATCATAACATTGCATAATTGCTTTTTTCAGATCATCGAACATGTGTCGCAACCACGCAGAGGGGGGGACAGGATTAAAATGTTAAAAAACGTGAATCCTATTGGATTCACGTACTGCAGACACTTGAACCCATGGGTTTGAACCGGGAGTATGATCTCAATAGCTTCCTGTAATCTCCAAGCTCCGTCTATGTATTCTTTCGTTATTACCTGTTTTTTCTTTATCTTTGCAGAAAACGTGATGAACCCCCAACCGCATCATTTGATCTTGAAATTATTCCGATTGTTGGAGAATTCCATAGATGACATAGTAATATTGTTTTGATTGATGCTGCTGCAGTTGGGCTGTTCTTTCACGTGTTTCTGTTTCCTTTGTTTAGTGTATCACTATGGTTACCTGATGTCACTTCCGCCTTGGCGGTCTATTTAAATCGTGTATGTTATACCGTTTGTATGTCATATCTGATCTATATCTGATCTGTTTGAGAAAGGCTCGGATTGTGAGCCGAAATGCACGTCACAGAAATCTTATATGTGACGATTAAAGCTTGAGTTCCTTTGAAGATTTAGTGAGTGCCCGTCTTTTCTTCTAATACACGTGAGATTGGTATCTCGGACTCGTGCACCACGCCTCCTAAAAGCAGAGTGCCGGCTGAACATTACCTGATTAGCTGCATAGTTGGTCACCTCCCATAATACAGTCCTGATCAAAAGTTTAAGACCACTTGAAAATCCATCCCCAAAGGTTCTCAATTGGATTTAGATCAGGGGAACACGCAGGATGGGCCAAAAGAGTGATGTTATTCTCCTGGAAGAAGTCCCTTGTCCTGCGGGCATTGTGTACTGTAGCGTTGTCCTGTTGAAAAACCCAGTCGTTACCACACAGACGAGGGCCCTCAGTCATGAGGAATGCTCTCTGCAACATCTGGACATAGCCAGCGACCGTTTGACGCCCCTGCACTTCCTGAAGCTCCATTGTTCCAGTGAAGGAAAAAGCACCCCAGACCATTAATGGCGCCCCCTCCACTGTGGCGCGTAGAAAACATCTGCTGTGGGATCTGCTTGTCATGCCAGTAACGTTGGACCATCAAGGTTAAATTTTTTCTCATCAGAGAATAAAACTTTCTTCCACCTTTGAATGTCCCATGTTTGGTTTTCTCTTGCAAACTCCAAACGAGCAGTTCTGTGGCGTTCAAGGAGACAAGGTCTTTGAAGACGTTCTTTGTTTTTGAAGCCCTACAGTCTCAGATGCGGTCTGATGGTTATGGGGCTGCAGTCAGCACCAGTAAGGGCCTTAATTCGGGTCGAGGATCATCCAGTGTCTTGACGGACAGCCAATTGGATCCTCCGGCTCAGTGCTGATGAATTTTTTTTAGGTCTTTCACTTGACTTTTTTGTTCCATAACCCTCAGGATCATTTAAGAATTTAAGAAATTCCAAATGACTGTCTTACTGGGTCCCACCTTGCAGTTCAACAACCCGACGAAGTTCAAAAAGGGGGAGTTTTTTTGCCTTTGCCATCACAACGTGTGACTACCTGACAGAAAATGACAATGAATCCACATCTTTTAAAGGCATTAACTCCAAAAAAGTGGCTGTCGTTAGCCAAATTGTGCACCGCACGGCCACAAATTCACAAACTCCTATAAATGCACAGCACGCCAGCGGTGATGTTCATGCAAAATATTTTATTAAACATATATGCAAAAAATGTACAATACAAAATTTTAAAACCCAGAAGGGAAGTCCAGACAAGTGTGGATGAAAAATACCCCCTATGGCCGGTATATATATCAGTGCATAATAGTAACAAGTTGCCACTGCTCATGTGGTGCATCGGAAACCCCAACAACCATACTGCAAACGATAAAAGATCAGATCAAAGAGTAATAATAACAATGAATGTATCCAAAGTTATGTCAGTAAACATAACACTATATCAAAACAACTCCAAGTTGGGTCACCTCAGTGGAGACAAAATCACATCCCAGGTGGAAAATGCCAATCTGGGAGACTGAGGAGATCCTGGAGCATGAATAGTATGCAGCACAGTTGGGGCACCGACGGTCACAAGAGCAGCATTAGAGGCATATACAATACATAGAAATGCAACAACCAACCTGGCCTAGGGGGAACAACCCGACGCCGTTTTGCTCTCTGGCTTTTTCACAGTGCACAATGAACCTGCCATACATCCCAACCCTTATATCCGAGCCCTCTCTCACTAACCCAATCAGGTGCGGGCATCACATACCTAACATGCTGCACCTGCGAGATGCAATCCCACCGCCGGCCCCCAGCATGCATGCCGTCCTAGCTGCACACGCACATAGGCTGGATCACCAGTCACGGAGATGAGCCAGCCCCTCCCCCGGCCCGCGTCACACCAGCCCTGCACAGAAGGCCAGGCGCGTGACTGGAAGTGGGCAGGGCGCATCCCAGCTGACTCCGTGACCCACACCCAGCGTCCGCGGTTGCCAGGCAACCACATACAAGCGACCGGCAGCCGGATTGAACGGGCATGTCTCGCCTGCTCATATGTGCGTGCAGCAGTCAGGTACAACCAAGTGCTGGAAGGGGAAGGTGGTGCCTGATGTGATGTTGCGTTCTCCATAATATATAGAGGTCTGTCATAGCGACATATGTATGATGATTAGACCAATGGATACACATGTAGTGTGATTTGCAAAAAATTATTATTATAATTACATGTTGAGTATAAAATATAATATATAATATAAATAGTCATTGTACGATGTACATACCCATGATTAAAATCATAAATCTATGTAGGTAACCACAGAATATTTCCAGACATGACATATAAAAAAGTTTAAAAGATCTAAAATTAGAAAACCATGATTCAATACATCTTCCCGTAGTCATGAATTTACGTAACAGAAATTATTCAACAGCTGTATATACAATCACAAGTGAAAGAAGTAAATATATATAATAAAATATACATACAGTGCACAAAATTGATACGTAAATAAATAAATTAAAAAATAATAATAAAAAAAGTGCATAAGACACATATTAAATTAATGAATGACCATGATTACAGACAGCCATGATCCCAAACTATATATGCCTGTAAAGGGGGAATATTAATCACCAATATTTATGCAAATATCAATAATTAATATTCATAAATGGGAGGAGCCGTCTATTGATGACTCCGCCCATTTATATCTTTATATAATAATAATACAATACTTTCGCTATGCTTTACACTAATCACTACGCTAGCTGCATGCGCCTTACTAACTCGCTACCGTTAACAAGTACACGCTACACAAAGAGTACAAATATAACGGTATTTATTAAAACCTAATACACTAAGCACGCAATACACTAACAATACACAGCACTACAAATATACAACACTAAACTACACTACGCGTTCCCAATTCCACCCATCAACTATCTATACAATTCACACATACAAGTATATTAACAACCCACCCCACCTGACTAATTCTATCCCTAAGGTTGGCGACAAGGGTTAACAGTGGCACTGTAGGAGTGTATGCAGGCCACCGACACAAATTCAGATACACAGTAATGCAAGGGTTAATACCCTGCAAATGTGTTATACCAGGGGATGCAGGGGTTAAGGGGTATGGTTATGCCAGGGGTGTAGGGGTTAATCAGGGGAGGTGGTGCTCAGGGGTATCAGGGGAGGTGGTGCAATAGGGGGTCAGGATAGTGGTAGGGATCGTTGGTGGGATAGGGGAATAGGGGTTAATAGGGGGCGATACTTATGTTATTTTGCTCTCGTCCAGGGGTCTGCTCGTCCGTCCAGGGGGGTCCCGATCCTCTCTCCTCCTGGGGAGGGCAGCCTTGAGCGCCGATCGCGCTCTCCTATATGGGGGGGGGGGGGGTCCGGTCGGGCTCTTCAGCCGGAGAAGGGGGGGGCCGCGTTGTCCTGAGCGCCGATTGCGCTCTCAAGGTGGGGGCCCCGATCCCAACTCACTTGAGTGCCGGGGCCTGCACTCCCGCACCGCGCCGCCCACCAGGGGGGCGCGCGCGTGCCCATAATCCACGTGGGCCGGCGCAGTGATATGACGTCACTGCGCCGGCCCGCACATCGGGGACGCGCTGCACACCAGGCGGGAGAAGCCTTTGATCTCTCGCCTGTGGCACTCTGCATTCCGGCCAGCGAGATGTTAATTTCGCTGCCGGAATGCGCATAATAGGAGGAGGGGAGGCTTCTCCCCTTCTTCTATCATGTATAATTGTCTCCAGCGGCGCTGGCGACAATTATATCAAAGGGCTCAGATTCTGTGGAATCCGAGTCCTTTGTAGTTATCAGGATGACCGGACCTTAGTCCGGTCATTCTGATGCAATCAACCAGATTGCATCTGTGTGAATGCTTGGGGGACATTCACACCAATGCATCTGGTTTCAGGTGTAAGGAGGGGGGGGGAATATATATATATATAATATACATGTGTATTGATGCTTGGGGCACATCCATACACATGTATACATTAATCATACATCATATTATTCTAAGGGGGATTATAGATAGATAGATATAAATCTATCTATATATAGAATAAGGGGCCCCAGTCATACTAAGGGGGCACATCTTCCCCACAGGGGCCACCATGAGCCCCTGGGGATCACCATGGGCAGACGTGCGCAGATGCTGGGCACATCTGCGCACATCACCCCATGATGCGGTGGTTAATGTAGCCATATATATACCATACATGCCCGCACGTGTTTGCAGGCATGCATGGATATACATGCATACGTCTCAACCCTTCCTCAACAATCCCCCTGTTGTCGGACTATATAATATGACAATATATTGGGGGAACGGGTTGAGATATATTTCCCCCCCCTGAACCCCATCCTTGGTGGAAGTTCAGGAAGAACTGTAGTGCACACTGATCTTTAGGTACTTAAACATCCCTCATCCAGCTTCCTCCGACCTGCCCTTCACCGTAACCTACTCCTCCGTCCATAGAATGCACCGTCTTCTTCTCGCTGGAACTTTCTTGACATCTTTAGGATACCACACACCGTCTCTCGGAAATTGCCGATCTTCAGGTGTCGTCCCCCCCCCCCAAATCTGGAGCGGGTTCACTCTTGCAGTCTTTAACTGGCCTTTCTTTAACAGTTTTTTAGTGTCGGCCACCCCCCACTTTGGAGTGGCGACACCCCCACAGTCTCTCGGTATTTCTACCGATCTTCAGGTATGGCCCGCCTCCAAGGAATCTGGAGCGGGTTCACCCTCACAACCTCAGTCCCAACTTTCTTCAATCACTACTTTCGTTTTCCATCTTAATGGGTGCGGTTCTCCCGTGGACAGATTAATAGGTCTTTACAAGGCAGGTCAAATTCTTAAGCGGTGATGTCATAGTACCTAAATTCTACTACGGAGAACACCTCTGTCACACTACACATCCAGCCCTTCCCTTAAGAACTTCACCGTTCCAGGGTTCAAGGTGGCAAATGGCAAACAAAGGATGCCTGTCCCTATCGTGACCTAACCTTATCCCCATTCACACAAAATACATGTCACATCCCTCCCAACACCACCAAATTCCATTAAATGTGTGTACCCATAGAGACTCATGCAACCTGGCATATCTCTACACCTCCACAGACACCGGTAGGTCGCAGACCCCCGTATCAATGGGAAACGACTATAGGATGCAAATGTGTACAGTCAAATATAGGCTGTCACACATTTGCACCTAGAGTGTCTATGGGTACGCAATCGACCGACAAACAAAATCAATAAATACAATGTGCTATGGGGTTTCAGGGTAGTACAAGTTATACGTCCCTAACCCCCATAGGAAACAAAGTGTGTCCATACAATATTTGGCTACAGGAACAATGTTAGCGTTATGTCCTGAGCCTCCTCCTTCGGTTAGTTCGGTAAAGTTCTGTCTGGTTCTGGTGTAATTGGTCAATAAGTCCCTTGACCCTCCGATACACAGTCTAATGTAGATGACAATGACCAGAACCAGAAGAAGTTTCACTGGGTGAAACAAGTGATAGTAGCTCTTCCACCCGAACGTCTCCAAGTCTTTCTCCAGATTCTGAGATAACGCTCCCGCTGGATTGTTGTCTTCCATCTCTAGAACACCTCTAGACAGAGGTCGCTTGGTTGCCAAAATCCAGTGGGTTCCTCTGGAGCTTCACAAGAGTGTCAGGGGGAATAGCTGGCCTCTTCTGTGGCATCTCCTGGGTTTTTCTTCCGCTCCATATCCTATGGCAGAAGAAAATAGCAGGCGCTCCCGGGGGAATTTCTCCCCTAACAGTGCAATTAAATGTAAAAATTCCCAGCACCAATACCTTTGACCAATGGGTAGGGAAAGGTATTGGGCTGCCCTTTATCTCACATGACCCCTCGTTATCCCAACACTGGTGTCTGAACACCCTACCTTCAGAGGATCGCGTCCTCTGCTACACATCCCTCTGCACCAACAGATAAGGATGGCCACCCTACTAGGTTAGGATAACTGGAGTTCTGTGGACAAAGCACCATCTTGTTATTGATGGCACTGCATCCCTGTCCACTCATGTGTACCCAGGCTGATTTCCCCCTCTGATCCCGTCTTGTGGAGGCCCGCAGAACCAATGGCATAGTCATGCCCTGGCTCCCCAGGACCCCACAACACAAGAACACAGTCCACACTCTGCTGCCAAACACTCTGCGTCCAATCCCTATCAGAGCTGTGCTACCTGCTCGGACTAGAATTAAGTGCGCAGCACAACATTACACCAATGTTGTCTGTCCGCCCCAGTCCCCAGCGCAACACAGCCCTACCGAAAACCTTGAGCACAACAGTGTTATCTGTATCGATCCGAGACCCTGGCTGCCCAGAATAAAATCACATCATCCTTTGTGTAGGATTTCCCGTGTGAAATTATCTGCTCGCGAGCCTATACGTTCCCGATCCACAGTACAACACTGTTCCACTCTAAGGGGACACAGAATGAAACACAAACAGCAGACGGGAATTACAACAACTACATAAATCAGCATGGTAGAACACATCCGTAGACAAGGACTACCACCATCAACATCAAGAAAAACTTACAAACAGATAACAAAAACACACAACATGGACATACACAGGGAACAAACGGTGTAACAAATAGTACAGGGGTGTCAAATGTTGCCTAGCCTAGCTTGGCCACTCTGACCCCTCAGCGCCTGATGCATGTGTCGCTGAGAGGTAACTCCTTTATGGCCAAGCTGACTAGACCCCACTGCACAATTTGTTACCTGAATCCCATCATTGGACACATTGCAATTACTTGCACAAGGGCAATTCCTTGCAATGTGTCCTTTGTCCCCACACCTGTAGCACCTGATTGGGCTTACTGTCTTGTGTGTTTTGCAGTGCTTTGCTATATGACCCAAGCCACCACACGCAAAACATTTGATGTTTGCCCGGCATGGCTTAGGTCCGTCCACACTGCAACCGCGCTCCGTGAATTGTTCCATCCTCAGGGAGGCACTTTTCACGATGTTTCTTTTCCCCAAAGTCAGGGAAAAATCTCTGTTAGTCTGGACAGGCTTGGTCTGGTGATTTGGCCTGTCACAGACTACTCTCCCCCCTCTTTGCCCTGCATAGGGCAAAGTTTTTGGAGATTCCGACCCTGACTTTACGGGAAAAGAAAGGGCCGGCACCAACTTGGTGATTACCTGTTGCATGCCAGTCATTATCTGGGAGCTTACAGCAACCTGAGCCTTCAATTTGGCTACCGTCACATTAGTAGAGGCAGTCTGCTCCTTGAAGGCCTTGACTTCACTATAAGACTGAGTCAACTTAGCCTCAATTTTCTCCTTCTGCCTCTGCAGCTCTACTAACTGTGACTCTAACCTAGCCACCTGCGCATCTCGGTCAACAGTAGACTGCACATTCTCCGCCAGCTGTGTCCGTAATGCCGAAACCTGGTCCGAATTACTAGCACAGCACTGGCAGTGAATGACCGGAGGAATTGTCTCCGTTGACTGAGACACCAGCGCCACTTCCTTTCCTTCCTCAACAATGCCCGTGAACCTGATTCAAAGAACAACAAAAATCATGATTCAACCAATCTTTTATAAACCGGTATTAGGCTTGACAGTGAAGGGTCTAATTAGAAAACCCAACAAGCCGAAGCATAAGAGCAATCATATAATAATACCGTGCAGAAATTCCAAATGACTGTCTTACTGGGTCCCACCTCAGCAGCGATGACGCGCTGTGAGAGACCCTGCTTATGCAGTTCAACAACCCGACCACGTTCAAAAAGGGAGAGTATTTTTGCCTTTGCCATCACAACGTGTGACTACCTGACAGAAAATGACAATGAATCCACATCTTTGCACAAATTTGGCCTTTTAAAGGCATGTGGTCCTAAAATTTGGATCAGCTGAAAAACAGCCTGTTTCAGTAATTGAATGCTCAAAAAATGTTTTGTCTCACTCTCATTTCTTCTTGTTGCATGTTGAAGCTCTACTTGGAACCTTCTTACGATCCAGCCATGCTAAATATGATTTTTTGCTATTTTTCAAGTGGTCCTAAACTTTTGATCAGGACTGTACAATACATAGACTCTATTCAGACGTATGGAACAATTGCAGAAATTTCTGAAACAAATTTCTACATTTGAACATTAACCGTTTCCCGACTGCTCACTGGGAATATACGTCCTATCTGCACATGCCCCGTTTAGATAGCATGTATATACACATTCAGGCAGCGCTTTAATGCCAGTGCTGTTCAGCGCTGGGATTAAAGCTCCTGCTCCTGCAATCTAGCAGGAGCAGGTCGGGTCCCGGCTGTGATACACAGCGGGGACCCTGAGGAGAAGACAGGAGGGGTTTATTACCACTTCTGCCTTCTTCTGTGCCGGGATGAGAGCGCTGAAAGAGCGTATGGTGGAGAGCAGGAAGCGTCAGAGACGCTTTCTCTGTTAGGGCAGGAGCAGAGCTGCAGGGTTTAAGGAGACCCTGATCAGCTCTACCTATGTATAATGCCCCCACAGGGGGGTTGTTTTCCCCTGTAACTGAGGCTCCTGTGGATGCCACAGTTACAATAGAAACAGTAAAAAAAAAAAAAAGGAAAAAAAAAGTCTGTGTCCTCCAGAGGTCGTTTAATGACCTCCTGGGGGACATATTATGTGCCAAAAATAAATAAAAATATAATGTAAAAAAATATATAAAAAATGCAGTCGCTAACAGAAACCGTCACTATAGTTGCCCCATTCGCTCAAACCTATACATGTTAGGCTACTTTCACACTGCCGTTTCTGGGTCCGCCTGTGAGATCCGTTTCAAGGCTCTCACAAGCAGCCCAAAACGGATCAGTTTAGCCCCAATGCATTCTGAATGGATAAGGATCCGTTCAGAATGCATCAGTTTGCCTCCGTTCAGCCTCCATTCCGCTTTGGAGGTGGACACCAAAACGCTGCTTGCAGCGTTTTGATGTCCGCCTGACGATGCGGAGCCAAATGGATCCGTCCTGACTTACAATGTAAGTCAATAGGGACGGATCCGTTTTCACTGACACAATATGGTGCAATTGAAAACGGATCCGCCTCCCATTGACTTTCAATGTAAGTCAAAACGGATCCGTTTGCATTATCATGAACAAATTATTATTTTTATTTTTTTTGTTCGTGGTAATGCAAACGAATTTGTTCTGAACGGATACAAGCGTTTGCATTATAGGTGCGGATCCGTCTATGCAGATACCAGACGGATCCGCACCTAACGCAGGTGTGAAAGTAGCCTTACATATGAAAACGATCATCACAAAATAGGGAACCCATTACAATAATTAATTTTTGTGTCAGTTTAAATATAAGAAATATAAGAAATAAAAGGCTATCATTTAAAAAAAATTACTTTTTAATAATAATTATCAGTTTTTCTCCAATTTAAACCTAAAAAAAAGAGAAAAAATCTCTAAAAAAACATTCTTATAAAAAGTCCGAAACAAATCTATGGTCACTAAACCATCACGTGCAGAAAATCACAAAAAGTTGCCTAGACATTCAGGCCTTTTTGGGCCCGGTGATGAAAGGGCTAATAGTCATACTCAAATTCACAGCATATTGTAACACTGATTACTGGTAGAACTTACTGCCATTAGGACTGGACCATTTGATTATTTTATTACAGCTGACGATTGTAACATAGGTGAATGCACTGAATGTACCTTGTCAGAGTGGGATACATTGGGCCCATCAGAGTAATTGATTTTGAGGGCCAAGCTCCATTTAAACAACAAACTGGATAAAAATAGTACTGCATCTGGATATACCAGGGGTGCCCAACCTGTGGTTCTCCAGCTGTTGTAAAACTACAACTCCCACCATGCCCTGCTGTAGGCTGAAAGCTGTCCGGGCATGCTGGGAATTGTAGTTTTGCAACAGCTGGAGGGCCGCAGGTTGGGCACCCCTGGTATATACTAACCATATAAATAATACCAAATGCTGTTCACATAAAGTGATCATAAACTGTACATGTAAATAATATTCTAAGCAGAGGGAGCAGCTTCTTCTAGGCAGAGGTATTATCTAGTTGCGTTGGGTCCACCAATGGATCTCTCAGTCCCCCAATGTGCCAGTCTGCCACTGCAAATGTATATAAATCTATTCAGTAACTGTCTTCTAAAATTGGCTTTAAACAATTGTGTATTGCTTTTACTACAACAAGAGAAACAAAGCGGTTAGCTCATCAAGTCAATACAAATGTTCAGAGTTGACAAGGTTCTCCAGATGAAGATGTTCTTCCACCTTGTACAAATATACATGGCTATAGCAGATCAGAACTGAAGGCTTCTCTCACCCTTTTCCTTGTAAGTTCTCTACACAAATATAGGAATCTTACCTTCGGCTGTGAACACAGGTTTGTTGCAGAAAGAATATGAGTCAAGATGTTGTCTATTTGTAAGAAAGACTTAAAATGAAAATACTAGGAGGGGTCAGGTAGTGTCTTTCATCTTCTGTCATTCTGTAGCGTCGGGTGTGCCATTATTAACCCTTAGGATACCGGAGGTTTTTTCTTTTTTGTGTTTTCATTTTTCTTCCCTATTATCCTTGAGCCATAACTTTTCTATATTTCCGGTCACATAACTGTTTGAGGGGCTTACAGGTTGTACTTTCTAATGCCACCATTAATTATGGCATAAAATGTAGTGGGAAGCGGTAAAAAAAATTCCAAATGGGGTGGAATTGGAAAAAACCCGCAATTCCTCAACTGTTTTACGGGTTTTGTTCCCACGACATTTCGTTTACGGCAAAACTGACCCATGCCCTTCAATACCCCATATGTATAGGTTCTTTATGTTCTTTATGTCTAAATAGTGTAAAAATAAATGTAAACTTTGCTATTTTTTTTTAAATTCTGACACCCATAACTTTTTTATACTTATGTCTACTGAGCTGTTTAGGGGCTAATTTTTTGCGGAACAATCTGTCGTTTTCATTGATACCATTTTGGAGTGTGCTTGACTTTTTGATCACAATTTATTACATAATTTTGAGTAAGAGAAGCAAATCAGCCATTTTGACCCTTTTTTCCGTTACGCCAGTGATGCCCAACCTACGGCCCGCGGGCCAAATGCGGCCCGCGTAGCCGTGTAATGCAGCCTGCGTAGTAACAGGACTTTATCAGTGCAGGGCGCGTTTTGAACGGCACAGGCAGCAAAGCGATGCTGCTTGTGCCTGCAATCTCCCCGCCCAGCGCCGCCTCCTAGCTAATATATTCACTGCACTTGCCTCTGTGAAATTGAAGAGAAGCGCCGTTATCTCGCACAGACGCACTGGCAGAGGCATCGAAGTGCGCATGCACCGTCTTCCTGGCCTCTGCCAGTGCGCCTGTGCGAGATTACGGTGCTTCTCTTCAATTTCACAGAGGCAAGTGCAGTGAATAAATTAGCTAGGAAGCGGCTCTGGGTGGGGAGGAGATCTGTGGATGACACTGAGGGGGATATCTGTGGATGACACTGAGGGGGATATCTGTGGATGGCACTGAGGGGGATATCTGTGGATGACACTGAAGGGGATATCTGTGGATGACACTGAGGGGGATATCTGTGGATGACACTGAGGGGGGATCTGTGGATGACACTGAGGGGGGATCTGTGGATGACACTGAGGGGGGGATCTGTGGATGACACTGAGGGGGGATCTGTGGATGACACTGAGGGGGGAATCTGTGGATGACACTGAGGGAGATCTGTGGATGACACTTAGGGGGATCTTGGGAGGGGTGTGGGGATGTTGGGGTGGGAGGTCCTGGAGGGGTGTTTGGGTGGGAGTTCTGGAAGAGGTGGGAGGTCCGATAGGTATGTGGGGTGGGAGATCTGGGAGGGGGGCCCATAATTTTTTTTGCTATGGGGCCCAGTCATTTCTAGCTACGCCCCTGATTGGTAAGATTGGGCAGAAACTGGAGCGATAGAGTGCCCTTCTGTAGGAGAAGCCGGCGGGAAATGAAAGGAGGAGGGGCCAGCTCCTGGTGGTGTCGGGAAAACGGCGCAAGCATGGCGGTGGAGGATCTGACTGAAGCCTAAAGACCAGACATCAAGGTAGACCTGCAGAAGAAGGTGACAGCGCAGTATGTGATGTATACATGTGTGTAATGTACTGTATGTAGTGCAGTGTGTGATAATCACATACTGCACTACATACATTTCACACATGTATAGATCACATGCCCCCTCACAGTTATAATGCCGAGATATGTGCCCTCTTCACAAACGTAATGCTCACACATGCCCCCTCACAGTAGTTATGCCCAGATATGTGCCCTCTTCACAGTAGTTATGCCCTGATGTGCCCTCTTCACAGTAGTTATGCCCAGATATGTGCCCCCTCACAGTAGTTATGCCCAGATATGTGCCCCCTCACAGTAGTTATGCCAGATATGTGCCCTCTTCACAGTAGTAATGCTCACTCGTGCCCCCTCACAGTAGTTATGCCCTGATATGTGCCCTCTTCACAGTAGTTATGCCCTGATATGTGCCCTCCTCACAGTAGTTATACCCTGATATATGCCCCCTCACAGTAGTTATGCCCAGATATGTGCCCCCTCACAGTAGTAACGTGCCCCTTCACAGCGTTTGAATTTCTTTCTGGCAAAGCTACCTGGTTCAGGCCCGCGAAATTTATAACAAGTCTAGTGCGGACGACAGATGAAAAATGGTTGGGCACCACTGCGTTACGCCATTCGCCGTATTGGAATATTTTTTTCTATTTTAATAGTATGGGCGTTTTTGGTCCCAGTGATATTCATGATGTTTATATTTATTGTTATTTAGGTATTTATTTTTTAATTATACGGAAAGGGGGTGATTTAAACTTTTTTATATTTTTTTTATTTTTAATATATTTTGTAACTTTTTTTTTTTTTGTGATGATTTTGTGGCTCATATATGGTCACGGGATCTAAAGCATTTAATTAGCGCGATTGGCATTATTGCCCGTCCTGGTAGATAGCCACAGGTCTCTGCTGTTTACAACAGCTCTGCTGGCCATGGCGCCCGCTCCACGTTTACACATCGCTCCAGCGCCGTACATGTACGGCGCTGGTAGCAAACGGGTTAAGTTTAAAGTGTACCTCCCTTAAAAAGAGAATAAATGTAAATCAAACATCTCAACTCTTGGGGAGAACTTCTGGATTCACGAAATATGATGGTAGGCAAGCAGACAGTGGCAATGGCATGATGGGGACGGTGATAGATAGACACCATCAGCAGTGGCAGATCTATTTATCAGCTTCAACTAAGGTGTGCAAAAGTCCTCACAGATTCATGCCTCATTAATTTTGACAAAAGTAATCTTTTGAACACTGGTGGAGGACAACTTTGTTTGGGTGTGATGATGCTATCTGTCAATGTAGTGCCCTGCAGCAGGGGTATTTTGAAGTCTGGACATGTGTTCACATTTGCCCTGTTTCCCCTATGCAAAGTCATCAACTCCTTACTTTATTTATATATGTTTGCTGCGATATATATCCCGTTCATTTGCACTGTGTTTGCACAGCACTGTGAAAATGGTTAATGAATACTGAGAGCCTTCTAGGACTTTCTAGCTAATAATGAGAAGCTAGTAATTTTCCACAGCTACCATAAGGTTTATCCCATTAGTGACCACCCATACGCCTTTTAACGGCAGTCACTAAGGGGCATTAGGCTGGGCCGCCGCTTTTCTTTTACGTCGGCACAGTCTAAGCGCTCCCCGGTTCCCCCATTCAGCGGGGAGAGGGGACCCGGCTCTCACATGAGAGCGGTGGCCCTGCTCTAACAGCCCAGACCAGCAGGAGTGCCGATGTGTGTAAAGGAAGGCTGGGGTCTTATTAAGGCCCCAAGCCTGCCTTGAGTAGTTTCCAGCAGGCTGTGCCTCTCTGGCGCAGCCTGTCGGTCAATGTCAATATAGCATTGACATTAAAATGCAATGCACTATAGAGATAATGCATTGCATTTTAAAATCAATCTGAATACTGTCTGTTATAGTCCCCTTTTGCTACTATTAAGTGGTATTCTATTAAAAAAAAAATTCCATTAAAAATGCGCTTTTCAATTTAACAAATTGCAAAAAAAATAAAATCCCCCATATGTTTGGTATTACCGCATCCCTAACGACCCAGACTACATAAACCTCATGTAAATTATCCCCTACGGTGAACGCTGTAAAAAAAAAAAAAAAAAAACAATGACAGAATTGCTAATTAAAAATACAAGTCGTCACGCAAAATCAAGCCCTCACACAACTCCAAAGAAAGAAAAATAAAAAAGTTATGGGTCTTGGGAAGCGGCAATGAAAAACATTTTTTTCCTTTAAAAAAAAGGGGTTTTATTGCAAAAAAGTAGTAAAACGTAAAAAAAAAACTATATGTATTTGGTATCACTGTAATCGTACTGACCCAGAGAATAAATATATTATGTTATTTATACCGAAAAATGAACGCCGTAAAATTTATAACGTAAAAACGCAGTGGCAGTTTTGCTGTTTTTCCCATCTCCCTCACAGAAAGGGTTAGTAAAAGTTAATCAATAACTTATGTGTGCCCCAAAATGGTGCCATTAAAAACTACAACTTTGCCTTCATACAGCTATATAGATGAAAAAATAAAAAAGTTATAGCTCTTAGAAGGCGACGATGAAAAAAATGAAGAAAAACGCTTGGTCACTAAGGCCCAAAGCAGGCTGGTCACTAAGGGGTTAAAGAAGAGCATGTTTTGGAGGACTCCTGATCAGATAGGTGGGTGGCAGGCATCTGCTCACCAAAAGATGCAGCAGTGTATACTGATAATACAACAACTTGGCCTCCCTTTTGGTAACAGGAAAATATTTGCCCATTTTGTTTTGATAGTGGGGGTCTAAAAGCATGGCTATCTAGTAATCATCAAATTGCTTGATGGTAAAGATATGCCTGTCACTGCATAAACAATCAGGCATACAGCTTGCCACATGCCCAAGGACCTAGTTCTTTCTGGATATGCCCCCACAGTGATGATTGGTCTTCATGGCCAGTGCCCTTATTTTCACCATCATTAGTCTCGTCCTCCTCCACCACTGACTCCACCTTATCCTCCAGTGGTAGCTTCTCATCCTTCTCCTCCACTTCCTCCTCCATTAAACTTTGATGAAGCTGAAGTTGTTCTTCTTCCACCATCCCTTGTTGCATCAGCATAATCATTTGGTCTAATGTAAATATCAGGGGGATGACATAATTGATCCCACAGTTGTCCCGACTGCCAAATCTGGTGGCCTCTTTGAATAGCTTGAGTATGCAACACACATCTCTGATAAGCTTCCACTCTCTGACCCCAAAACAGCACATCCTTCTTGATGAGGTGGTCTAGTTCATAATAAAAAAAATTCACCACTTTATGCTGCTTGTACAGACGCCCCAGAATATTCAAAGTGGAATTCCAGTGAGTTTGGACGCCATGGATCAACTGGTGCAATGGCAGACTGTTTTGTTGCTGCAAGTTCACTAGGGAGTTCCTTATCACATAACAATGGCTGAAATGTGAGGACAGTCTCCTAGACATGGCCAGCACCTTCTAAATTTATCACAAGAGCCATGCAGGGAGCATGTGTTATTTCCCTCAAATGCAGTGCAGTCCCAGTTTTCCTGCCATGGTCACTGACCACCTTGCCCAATTGGAGTTTGCATGGAGATAGCCATAGGAGATGTTTGCTGTTTGATGCACTTTATCAGCTGTGTGGCTGCTCTCGCCCAGGCTGATCAGATGTAACCCAGCATGGCAAAGCTTTAATTTATTGGGGAGATTCGTGGAAGAAGTGAGAATGGGACCCTTTTTGCAGCGCTGATGCAAATGGACTTGGAACCAGATTCTTATAGGTGGAAGAAATCTTTATTCTAAGTTAACGCGTTTCAGGGGCGGACAGCCCCCTTCATCAGCACATTAAAACATAAATATCTGCATCAGCGCTGCAAAAAGGGTCCCATTCTCACTTCTTCCACGAATCTCCTCATCCCTGAAAACCATATCCCACGGTAAAGGGCAAGGACCCGGCAGCAGTAGCAGACATCCCCGAATGCTGGATGGGATTATTCCAGCAAGGCGATACATAGGTGTTGTGACTCATCACAACCCTAAATCGTAAGCACAATCTTAGAAAATTTGTGACAACTAAACAAACGGTACCACACATGGGGCGCTGCCTCTGCTCTTTTTTCTCTCTCTTTCTAAAGCTTTACTTTACACATATAATAGGAGGTAGGGGAAGTGGAAGCAACACTCTACCCTGCTGCTGTTGGAGAAAGGAGGATATCCATGGAGCGGGATGTGGAATAGGCAGATAAGTACCTGGTGTAGGAACAAGACCGACACAAATGTGGAGGTGTCAATAGGACCGGGTTGTGTTGCGCTGGTAATGCGTTGCTGCTGCAAAAAAAACACTGACCAAGTGGGCGTGAAAGATATATACTGTCCCTGCCTGTAACAGCTGCTCCAGGTATCCATGGTGGCTTTTACCTTGCCGCACAGCGACAATTTAAAGGAGCAACCCACATTCTCCACCACGTGACAGCAGGAATGGCTTTTTTGGAGAAAGGTAGGAATGTACCATCAGTTCCTAAAAGACAGCAGAATCCACTAAGTGGTACTGCAGTGAGTGCACCACCAGCAACTTAGCCAGGTGGGAGTTAAGCTTGTACACGAGCGTATTGCTGGGCACATAGAGTTGTTTCCTGGCCACATATTCCATTATCAATGGCTGACAATGGAGAGGAGTAGGAATAGGAGATGTACTCAGAGCAGTAGAAACAGTGACTGATGAGGGCGATGACAAGGACACTGTGCTGCATGTGTATGCGGCCTGGCTGCTGCATAGGAGACCTGGAGAAGGACACTTTTGTTCTGATAGCTGGCGGCCAGTTCTATTTTCCCATAGAATCTGGTGGTGCTGCCTCAAGTGCTGCAATAAAGCTGTGATACCTTGAATAGGAAGGAGCCATCCTATTAAAGTGAATGGGACGGCTTAGTTATAATTGCACCTGCTCACCACTGTAGTTGCAAAGGCAAGCAGGTAAACAATGAAGAAAAGGCAGCGCTCATATGAGGTCATTGATATAAAAAAAAAACGGACAACCTCTTTAACAGAAGCAGCTATGTAAATGCTGTTATTGCAACACAACATGTTCACTAATAATGCACAGTATCTTGACACAATCCAATGCATTAACTGAAACTATTAGATAAATCATGTTATTGCAGGAGAACACGTTCACTAATAATGCATATTATCTTGACACAATACAATGCGTTACCTGAAACTGGTATATTGAGGCATTGAAATGCACTGAAACGTCCAATTACAAATTTAAACTGTTTTTTTTTTTTTAAAAAAGGGGCAACTGCATAGCATTTGCAGCAGAATGCATGTTATTGATGCTGAAGGTGCTGACAATAAGTCTACAAAAAATAAGGCTGGCTGCTTATATAACAGAAAAAAAACAAGCCAGGTGCAGCAGGATTTTGGGGATTGCAGAATTTGCAGTTCATACATGAACCTTTCACCTGCTGCCAGTACCTGCTGTGAGTAGGTGTTACAATCTCTGAATTTGGATCCAATGTGCCAACCACCCAGGTGTGGCAGGCTGCTGACCCACAATGATCAGGGACACCGGAGCGGAGTGCCAGAGGAATCAGGATAACTAGTTATGAACAAGCTGAGGTCAAAGTCTAGGAAGGCAACTGTCAGAATACAGACAGGTAATTGGATTATAGCTCAGATGGCAAGGTAAAGCAGACTAGCAGGACCTGGCTTGATTATGCAAAGAGTGAGAGAGACAAGCAGGTATTTATAGTGGATGAACTAATTAATCAGCAACTGGACAGCAACATACAGAGCATGGAGAGAAAAGGGAGTAACCCCTGCAGCAGTGAACCTGAGGTGAGATACACTGAACTAAGCACCTGTTCACACATACACACAGGACAGACAGGCACCTAGCGAGTGACCGGCGGACACAGGTCACCAGCATAACAGTATGAAACACATGCAGAACTCTGAGGGAACAACCCTCACTATGCTTTCCCTATCTACCTAATGAAATATGTCCCTATACTATGTCCCTATACTATCCCTATACTGTCCCTATCACAAGATTGCAAGCTTGTGCCTGCGATGCTTTTTTCCAGACACAGCCCAAAAACATGCTCAGATCTCAAGCTGCACATCTGTGTATACCATCTATTCTATGGCATCTATGGCGTATGGCATCTATGTATGGCATCTATGTATAGCACCTATTGTGTATGGCATCTATGGCTTTTTAGCACGATTCATCCGAAGCGAATACCAAAACGTAAAAAATTTGGGAGCAGAATTCTTGTGAAATTTGTAATGAATCTGATTATTGTAGAATGTTTGCATGGTTTCCTCTGTCCATTGTGCAGTGGAACAGTGGATGGCGCTGGTAACTGCAGTGCTGGTCCCTTTAACTTCAATTGGAGCACTACTGCAGTTGTCATCTCCAGACCCTACATCAGGGGTAGGCAACCTCCGGCACTCCAGCTGTTGAGAAACTACAACTCCCAGCATGCAAACTTGTTCTGCTCTTCTTAGAACTCACATCGAAATGAATGGAGCATGCTGGGAATTGTAGTTTCACAACAGCTGGAGTGCCGAAGGTTGCTGATCCCTGCCCTACATGATAGATGAGGTTATGCAGGTCCAGTGCTGAAGATGATTGGTGGGGGTGCGGGTTGTCAGACCCCTGCTGATCAGATAATTATAGTCTGCCCTTAGGATAGGCCAACAGTATCAAAATTCTGGAATAACCCTTTTAAATTATTAGGTGACCCTTTGCACATATTAGGCTACTTTCACACTAGCGTTCGGGTGTCCGCTCGTGCGCACCGTTTGAAGGGGCTCACGAGCGGCCCCGAACGCATCCGTCTGGCCCCAATGCATTCTCAGTGGAGGCGGATCCACTGAGAATGCATCCGCCTGCCAGCGTTCAGCCTCCGCTCCGCTCAGTGAGCGGACACCTGAACGTTCGGGTGTCCGCCTGGCCGTGCGGAGGCGAGCGGATCCGTCCAGACTTACAATGGAAGTCAATGGGGACGGATCCGCTTGAAGATGACACAATATGGCTCAATCTTCAAGCGGATCCGTTCCCCATTGACTTTCAATGTAAAGTCTGAACGGATCCGCTCAGACAACTTTCACACTTAGAAAATTTTCTAAGTTTTAATGCAGACGCATCCGTTCTGAACGGATGCAAACGTCTGCATTATCGGAGCGGATCCGTCTGATGAAACATTAGACGGATCCGCTCCGAACGCTAGTGTGAAAGTAGCCTTACACTGTATTCTCATCTTACACTTTCTAGAATGCCAGTAATTTGTGAATCTACATTACCTAAACACCAGAATAACAAAGGACTATTGGGGTCATTTATCAAACTGGTGTAAAGAAGAACTGGCCTAGTTGCCCATAGCAACCAATCAGGAGGAATCTGATTGGTTGCTATGGGCAACTAAGCAAGTTCTACTTTACACTAGTTTTATAAATGACAACATATGTCTGTATTGTAAGGCTCTTGGAAAAAATGCAGACAGCCCACTGTGTGCCGGCTGCATCCATATTTCTGTTCCGGAGCCCTAGCCCTGCAAAATAGATAGAACATTTCCTACTCTTGTCTGTTTTGATGACAAGGTTAGGCATTGTTACAATGGATCCGCAAAAAAAAACGGATGCAACACAGACGCCATCCATCATTTTTGCGGATCCGCCTTTTGTGGACCGCAAAATACATACAGTCGTGTGAATGCACCCTAATGGGCTGCCAGACATAAACACATATGATGTAAGAAGATGATTAAGGGCTCAATCACATGACTGAATGAATGGGTCTGCACCCGTTCCGCAATTTTGCAGAACAGGTCCATTCATTTCAACGGGGCCACAAAAGATGTGAACAGCACACAGTAACTCCGTTCCGTGGCTCCGCAAAAAAACATAGAACATGTCCTATTCTTGTCCATTTTGTGGACGAGAATAAGTATTTCTATAATAAGCTGCCCGTTCCATTCTGCAAATTGCATCCGTGTCTTTTGCGTATCCGCCATTTGCGGGCCTTAAAACACGACGCTGTTAAATACATTACAAATAACTATACAAACACAAAAAATGTTATGACTTTCCCATGAAGTTGAGCCAATCATCTTACACATAGAAAGAAGTTCCTTGTTCAGGTTCCTAATCCACCTTTGCTGCTTAAACTTGTATTCTTGAATTTCTTGAAAGACTCCACTTCTATATCATTGCTGGGAAAGGAACAGAATGGTTTGCACCGATCAGATCTTTTTTTTTTTTTACACATCCTCACGTAACTAAGCACCATTTGTAATTAGAAGTGAATATGATTTGTCAGTGTAGATGTCTAACGTGATTGTGTAAGCCTCACGGGATGCAGAAAAGGTGGCTGCTTAGTACATGCACTATAGGTTACCGCTGGTTCCCATAACAATGTGCCTACTGTATGTGCAGGTGGAGACAGCTGTGATGACTATGCATTATTTGTATCATGATTATTTTGCACCACAGCACCCCCTACCAGCTTTGGGCATCCAAAAAGTATATATAGCTATAGGTCTTGAGATACATCTGTCTTTTGATCAAATGCCTTGCTTAGATGTTGGAACTTAATCTAAATCTATATACAGTGGGTATAAAAAGTCTACACACCCCTGTTAAAATGTCAGGTTTCTGTGATGTAAAAAAATGAGACAAAGATAAATCATTTCAGAACTTTTTAGGCCTCATGCACACGACCGTTGTTGTGTTCCGTTCCGCAAAATGGGGTTCCGTTGTTCTGTGATCCATTTCCGTTTTTGTTTCCGTGTGTCTTCTGTTAGCGGTTTTCCTCAGGCAGGTTTATGATGGTTATATGATGAGGCATCAGACCTCCAACCCGTGAATATTTCCCTGTGCAATGAATATCCCATTTGCTCTGATCAGGAGATAAATATCAGCCCAGACTTAACATAGGTTGCTAAATATCTGAAATCTTTATTTCCCAGCACATACTTATAAGGCTTTTTGGGGGTGGGCGCATATTGTCTCTCAAGATCCAATTGGAACAATCCTGGTATTTCTTAGGAGGCCTTGGGAAGCTTGTTTGTCAAGATACAGTTGAAACTTTGTTAAACAATACAGGTATCTGCTATATACAATACATGAAAAGGGTTATTTTACATTGAACAGGTTTACTCTACATGCTAATAAGTTGAATGACTTATCATAGTTTTCTGTCATTGTATGTGAGGTGTGATGTTAAATAGCCTTTTGTTAAGGGAGGCTGCTATTGTGTCCAGCAACTGGCAAAGTTGTGAGATGTGCTAATTCGGGGTACTGTATTCCACAAGAGATGAGGCTTGTATAATCTATGTCAAATCTGTGATGTATCAAAAGTAAGATTATGAAAAATCCCTTTCAATCCAACCATTGATCCCAACTTTTATATATATATAAAAACTGGATCACTGTATGTTTTCCTCCATCTAAGGCCTTGTGTGTGTGTGTGTGTGTGTATATACAGTACAGACCAAAAGTTTGGACACACCTTCTCATTCAAAGAGTTTTCTTTATTTTCATGACTATGAAGGCATCAAAACTATGAATTAACACATGTGGAATTATATACATAACAAACAAGTGTGAAACAACAAAAAATATGTCATATTCTAGGTTCTTCAAAGTAGCCACCTTTTGCTTTGATTACTGCTTTGCACACTCTTGGCATTCTCTTGATGAGTTTCAAGAGGTAGTCCCCTGAAATGGTCTTCCAACAGTCTTGAAGGAGTTCCCAGAGATGCTTAGCACTTGTTGGCCCTTTTGCCTTCACTCTGCGGTCCAGCTCACCCCAAACCATCTCGATTGGGTTCAGGTCCGGTGACTGTTGGGGCCAGGTCATCTGGCGCAGCACCCCATCACTCTCCTTCATGGTCAAATAGCCCTTACTTTCAAAGTTTTCCCAATTTTTCGGCTGACTGACTGACCTTCATTTCTTAAAGTAATGATGGCCACTCGATTTTCTTTACTTAGCTGCTTTTTTCTTGCCATAATACAAATTCTAACAGTCTATTCAGTAGGACTATCAGCTGTGTATCCACCTGACTTCTCCTCAACACAACTGATGGTCCCAACCCCATTTATAAGGCAAGAAATCCCCCTTATTAAACCTGACAGGGCACACCTGTGAAGTGAAAACCATTTCAGGGGACTACCTCTTGAAGCTCATCAAGAGAATACCAAGAGTGTGCAAAGCAGTAATCAAAGCAAAAGGTTGCTACTTTGAAGAACCTAGAATATGACATATTTTCAGTTGTTTCACACTTGTTTGTTATGAATATAATTCCACGTGTTAATTCATAGTTTTGATGCCTTCAGTGTGAATCTACAATTTTCATAGTCATGAAAATAAAGAAAACTCTTTGAATGAGAAGGTGTGTCCAAACTTTTGGTCTGTACTGTATATGTGTGTGTGTGTGTGACACATGAAGATACTAAAGACTATGAAGGAGATAAAAAAAAAAACTTCTGTGTAATTTGGCGCACAGTAGGAAAAAATCACCTGCATAGTGAAAAGAGAGAGAAGAAAGAAAAAACATAAAACATAAGGCATGCAAGCTCTACACATAGATAGGATGTTCGGGTTAGACCTTTTACTGGGCTAACCCCGCCCTCCATGGCACATGGCTGCCCAGTAATATTACAGATATGCAGGTACATTCCACCTCATGCCTTGACCAATAGAAATACTTTTTAGAACTGGAAGGTACACATTCTCACATTTCCTGAGAGTGCCATTGGGTGGCGCTCAACACTCACCATCCACTACCACACCCAGAACATGCACAAATGCTGCCAAATGAATCAGCCCCTTTTTTTAAAACAAATGTGGCCCTAATCGGACAACATCTATTTAATTTGGTACAAATATGCTACTGACCCATAGTGAACCTCTGTTAGACATGGTTCCGAAAGGGGGGATCAGTCCCTGAGGAAGGTCTTTTAAAACAGGGTCGACCAAGAAAGGTGATATAGCATTCACATGGACACCAGTCCCACCAACCAATGTTTCATGTTGGGGCGCCATGGTTCAGTGAGACCGGCATCAGTGTGCCATACCCCACTGTTGCTGATGAGGACCCGCTGGTAGCTTTCACTAAGAACATTGCTCTCAGAGCCAGAAGCCATTAGATCCCCCTCAAACCAACGGTGGCGGCTTTCACATGGGAAGTAGGGACCAGAGTGCTGATCTATAGAATTTCCCTTGCAACGACCTGACCCGATCACGCTCTCATAACTGTAATCAGGTCAGACCTTAGACAGGGAGGCATATACAAAATAAACCTACATACCATTCCTAAGCTAAAAAGAAAGTCCACTATAGTCATCCTATGCTTAATAAAACTTTCCACGACAGCTCCCTCCTCTCTGTAATATGTCCCCTGTGTTCTTTGAGTCTCTTGCTGAATCTTCGGTTTCCTCAGCTTGCTCTCGTCGATTGTGGTGCTCCTTGGGTGTCATTGCCTCCATGATGATGCTCCATCCTTCGGTTCGATTCTTCGGGGAGTTGACTTTGAGGGAGGTCCTGATGTGGGGAGGTGTGGCATGGCGATGAACGTTTAGTTGGACATCCTTTCCATCAAAGACATAGGTTGATCCGTGGTATATCCGGGAGCTGCGATGAGGATGTGATTATCTGCACGTGACTGGGCAATCCGATCGATCAAACAGCAGGAGCATCTCACCAGGATATATATGATAAAGAGAAAAACAACAACATGAGGATATATATACTCCTATTTCCTTCAACCAGTTACCTATGGAAAATGGGAAATCTCCAAAACCACCCAAAGCTGCGAAAGGATTCTATCCCTCATTAGTAATAGCCCTAGCTCTGCCCTGAATTACAGTGACCTTATCCATATGGGCCTGGACTTTATCACTAGTATCTGCGATCCAAGTACAGCAGTCCTCTCCTATAAACTCACAGAAACCCCCCCTTAGAAGCTAAAAGATAATCCAGCTCCATCTTTTCCTCTAAGACGAGGGTTGGGTTGATGCGCCTGTTGGCAAAGGAAACAAGAGCGAAATATCATCATAATTAATGTTTAATTTCTTAATCAGTTTTTCCACATATTCCTCTTGTATCTGCTGCAAATCTCTAGGCATCAGAATTAATGGACTCATTGTCCATGGGGTTGGGAAGGGTCTCCCCATGCAAATACTACTCCTCCCTTTGACCAAAGACCGTTAGCGTCTTTAGTCAACCCTTGAAAATCTCCTAATAAGCCATGTCTGCTGATGTTGCAAATGTTTGGAGCTGGGACAACATTATGTTATTTTCAGGCGTGAGCGGTACTAGCGTTAAATTTATTAAAACTTTGGTTGCACAATTTTTGTGTGACACGGGAGGCTGCTTTTGCGTGCCTGTCTGCTCACCTGTTCCCCCGGGCAACCAGTGTCATTGAAGTTGTTTGTGCCTGACACTTAATGACTGCTATAGCCTCTGGGGATTGAATTTCTGCAAAGAGATTTGAAATGCGTTGTGCATGCGCTACTTTTTCTGCAGTGCAGGTTAGATCATACATGGCGATGGAGTTTGGGCACCTTCATTGTGGGTTTGCTGTATTCATTCCCCACTGAATGGGATATTTAATCTGTGTTTGTTGATTCTGTATGGGTATTTGCTGAGCCTGGTCTGGGGGAGGGTAAGGGCAATCTCTAACAAAATGCCCTGGTTGTTCACACCTAAAACATACATATGGGGTCAGGGGCGTAGCTATAGGCTCATGGGCCCTGGTGCAAGAGTTCAATTTGGGCCCCCCCTACTCCACAGCAGAAGTATATGCCAATCGTTCACCAGCAAGGCAGTTGGCACTGGGATGTTATTGGTCAGTTAATACATCAGGGACCCCCTGGCATGGGGCTTATTATCACAATCTCACCGGCGCTCCCACCAGGCGGGTCAGAGCCCGGATTCACTCAGGACAGACACAGAGTCGTAGTCACTCACTCACTGGACCGACCGGACCAGGACCCCGGTCGGTCGGACGCTCACCTCAGTAAGTCAGTCAGGTCAGTCAGTGTGTCTCGCAGTCGCAGTCACACTCACAGGATAGGAGAGCAGTGGCATAGCGTGGGTTGCCTGCACCCGGGGAAAGCCAAAAATGGTGCCACCCCCCTACCCGGGCACGCCCCCTTTAACAAATACTGTAGTAGATCACTAGCAGTCCTATGTAACACAGTGATAACTCTCTGAGTACAGATAATGTTGTAGATGGGTGTGAGGCCCCAGAATTCAGAACACAGTGTTACCTGAAGTCTGGGGCCGGATGCGGCAGTGTGGGTCAAATTCTATATACCCCTTACCCTACCAAGAAACAGATATGTGCATGGGTAATATTATTACAGGAGAATGCCGCACCATACCTGTTGCATCCAGTGACGTCTCCTGTGATGTACACTTTTCTCAACGTCTTCCTCCAGAGATAAGACCGCCATGACACCTTCTTTCAGCCGCTTCTCGTCTCTGCAGAGTTTCACAGATTATTTTTTAGGTTCCTCACTTTACTCTCATCCTCTCCTTCCTGGTGTCTCAACAACTCATCCTGCTGCCCCCCCATTTTGTGCTAGAGCCAGACAGATAGTCCCCCATTCCCCATAATATTATTCCCCCTGTATATTATAATGGCCCCACTTTATTATTAATATAATGGCCCCTCTTTATTATTAATATAATGGCCCCTCTTTAATAACAAAGAGGGGGCCATTACATTAATAATAAAGAGGGGGCCATTACATTAATAATAAAGAGGGGCCATTATATTAACAACGAGGGGGCCATTATATTAACAACGAGGGGGCCATTATATTAATAATAAAGAGGGGGCCATTATATTAACAACGAGGGGGCCATTATATTAATAACAAAGAGGGGGCCATTACATTAATAATAAAGAGGGGGCCATTATATTAACAACGAGGGGGCCATTATATTAATAATAAAGAGGGGGCCACTACATTAATAACAAAGAGGGGGACATTATATTAATAACAAAGAGGGGGCCATTACATTAATAATAAAGAGGGGGACATTATATTAATAATAATGTATTGGCCCCCTCTTTGTTATTAATGTAATGGCCCCTCTTTATTATTAATATAATGGCCCCCTCTTTGTTATTAATGTAGTGGCCCCCTCTTTATTATTAATGTAGTGGCCCCTCTTTATTATTAATGTAGTGGCCCCCTCTTTATTAATAATATAATGTCCCCCTCGTTGTTAATATAATAGCCCCCTCTTTATTATTAATATAATGGTAGTCTCTCCACTCTTATTAATACTATGATGTCCACTGAGTACTGTCAGTGGTCCTCCTCTCGTGCCCCCAGTGCCTCTGCAATAAGGGTAGAACGTAGGGTACATAAAAAAATAAAATAATTAATACTTACCTCTCTCTCCTTCACAGCTTGTGGCATCCTGGTACAGGCAGTCACCAATGCCTCGCTCACTGTGCCTTCCCGCGCCGCGTCATCTCGCGAGATCCGACGCAGGAGGTCACAGTGAGGTACGTGACTAAGTCCTGCGTCGCAGCTCAATTGAAGCCGCTCCCCCGGCCCCTCCTCCTCACTTCGCCTGCCCAGCTGCCCTGCACAGTGCGCGTCACGCAGGGCCTCTCCTCTCGGCCTCCGCTCCGCCCCCTGTAAATCGTATTTTAGTTATTCAGCTGCGGCTGCGTTCTCCTGGCTTGAGGGGGCCCTGTGGGCCCTCCTGACTCAGGGGCCCGGTCGCAATTGCGACCGCTGCGACCCCTATAGCTACGCCACTGTATGGGGTTTGTCTAGGTCCTGTGTGCTGCTGGAAACCGCGCTTGTCTGTATATCTACCCCTATTGTCCTGGTGAGGGCGGGGCTGGGATAAATGTATATCATGAGCTGATGATTTGATGGTCTGCCTTTGGACCTCAAAACATCCCGCTGAGTCTTTTGCTGCGGCTTGCCTCATGGTTTGTGTCGGGGTCAATGTTGGCCAACTATCAACAATCATTTTATAAGTTTTAGCGACTTCTGGCAGCAAATTTGCAACAAATGTCTGTGTATACACTAAACCCATATCATCTGCAGTTGCCAAACCTGCCTCCTCTATCCAAATTTGTCTAAATCTCTTTGAAAAATTTGACACACTTTCCCCAGGTTTCTGTTTACACGCTGCGGCTATCCCAATATCTTTCCTATCGCCATGCATCTTTTTTAATTGCGCCAATACTTGAGTCCACATTCACTCTATCTGGACACAAGTCCTTAAAGGATAATTGGTAGGCGTGATATCTGCACTGGGTATTGCAAGAGTGTCACATGTTTCAAAATGAAAACCGCCTTCTGCTGGATCCTGATATCCTGTGACCCCCTCTAAAATCAATCTACAGGGTGGGCCATTTATATGGATACACCTTAATAAAATTGGAATGGTTGGTGATATTAACTTCCTGTTTGTGGCACAATTAGTATATGTGAGGGGGGAAACTTTTCAAGATGGGTGGTGACCATGGTGGCCATTTTGAAGTCGGCCATTTTGAATCCAACTTTTGTTTTTTCAATAGGAAGAGGTTCATGTGACACATCAAACTTATTGGGAATTTCACACGAAAAACAATGGTGTGCTTGGTTTTAACGTAACTTTATTCTTTCATGAGTTATTTACAAGTTTCTCTCTATTTACAGCCATTGACATGTCGCCGAGGTTAACACGTGAGGAGCGGATAGAAATTGTGTTGATGTCTGGTGAACGCAGTAACCGGGTCATTGCAGCAGATTTCAATGCAAGACACCCTACGAGACCACCCATCTCCCATGCTACAGTTAGCAAACTGCTTGCTAAGTTTCGTGAAACTGGTTCAGTGTTGGATTTGCCAAAATGTGGACGCATGAAATCTGTCTCTAATGAAGAAACATCAGTGGCTGTCCTAGCTTCATTCAGCAAGAGCTCACAGCGTAGCACTCGCCGCATGTCACTGGAGAGTGGCATTAGTCGAACATCCCTTCGGCGGATATTAGCTACTCACAAATGGCACCCTTACAAACTCCAGCTAATGCAGCATCTCAACGAGGATGACCCAGATCGGCGCACTGAATTTGCAGAATGGGCAAAACCAAAATTGGAACAGGACCCTCAGTTTACGCAGAAGATTTTGTTCAGTGATGAGGCAAACTTTTATGTGAATGGTGAAGTTAACAAACAAAACCACCGCTATTGGTCTGACACTAACCCACATTGGATAGATCCCTCCAAGACTGTTGGAACAAAAAAATTGATGGTATGGTGTGGTATATGGGGTACAAAGATAGCGGGGCCATTCTTCATCAATGGAAACCTCAAGGCCACTGGATATGCGAAATTGCTACATGATGATGTGTTTCCCTCTTTATGCACTGAAGCTGGCACGTTCTCTGAGTTTTTCCAGCAAGATGGTGCACCACCACATTATGGGTGTCCGGTCCGAGCATTCCTAGATGAACAGTTTCCTGGAAAGTGGATTGGTCGTCGTGGGCCAGTTGAATGGCCCCCAAGGTCTCCCGATCTGACCCCCTTAGACTTTTATCTTTGGGGTCATCTGAAGGCAATTGTCTATGCTGTGAAGATACGATATGTGCAGCACCTGAAACTACGGATACTGGAAGCCTGTGCTAGCATTTCTCCTGCGGTGTTGCTATCAGTGTGTGAAGAGTGGGAGAAGAGGGTTGCATTGACAATCCAACACAATGGGCAGCACATTGAACACATTTTATAAGTGGTCAGAAACTTGTAAATAACTCATGAAAGAATAAAGTTACGTTAAAACCAAGCACACCATTGTTTTTCTTGTGAAATTCCCAATAAGTTTGATTTGTCACATGACCCTCTTCCTATTGAAAAAACAAAAGTTGGATTCAAAATGTCCGACTTCAAAATGGCCGCCATGGTCACCAGCCATCTTGAAAGGTTTCCCCCCTCACATATACTAATGTGCCACAAACAGGGAGCTAATATCACCAACCATTCCCATTTTATTAAGGTGTATCCATATAAATGGCCCACCCTGTATATATACACACACACTATATATATATATATATATATATATATACACACACACATTATATATATATATATACATACAATATATACACACTATATATATATAATAGATGAAAGTTCAGGGCAGCACTCCTTGTAGCAAGCGTTGGGTGCCAGCGGTGTCGACACTCGACCACAGTGTCAAATAACCAGAAGAATAAACACACCGCAGCACATCCATATGGTGAAAAAATGTGGGATCCTTTATTCACCCAAGCAGCTTGGGTGAATAAAGGATCCCACATTTTTTCACCATATGGATGTGCTGCGGTGTGTTTATTCTTTTATATATATATATATATATATATATATATACACACACACACACTATATACACACACTAGATATATATATATATATATACAAACACACTATATATATATATATATATATATATTCACACACTATATATACAGTGGATATAAAAAGTCTACCCACCCCTGTTAAAATATCAGGTTTCTGTGAACTTTTTCCACCTTTAATGTAACCTATAAACTGTATAACTCAATTGAGAAACAAACTGAAATCTTTTAGGTGGAGGGAAGAAAACAAAGGCCTCATGCACACGGCTGTGTTCCGCGGCCGAGAGCGGTCCGTGGTAACCCGGACGGGATTCCTTCTGACACCAGGAGCGCACGACGTCATTGGTTGCTATGACGCCGTGCGCTTCATGCTGCTGTACAGTGATACACTCGTATAGATCATACGAGTGTATCACTGTAGATCATACGAGTGTATCACTGTACAGCAGCGGCGGCATGAAGCGCACGGCGTCATAGCAACCAATGACGCCGTGCGCTCCTGCTGTCAGAAGGAATCCCGGCCGGGTTACCACGGACCGCTCTCGGCCGCCGAACACGGCCGTGTGCATGAGGCGAAACTAAAATAATGTGGTTGCATAAGTGTGCACACCCTCTTATAACTGGGGATGTAGCTGTGTTTAGTATTAAGAAATCACATTCAAAATCATGTTATATAGGAGTCAGCATACACCTGCCATCATTTAAAGTGCCTCTGATTAACCCCAAATAAAGTTCAGCTGCTCTAGTTGGTCTTTCCTGAAATTTTCTTAGTCGCATCCCACAGCAAAAGCCATGGTCCACAGAGAGCTTCCAAAGCATCAGCGGGATCTCATTGTTAAAAGGTATCATTCAGGAGAAGGGTACAAAAGAATTTCCAAGGCATTAGATATACCATGGAACACAGTGAAGACAGTCATCATCAAGTGGAGAAAATATGGCACAACAGTGACATTACCAAGAACTGGACGTTCCTCCAAAGTTGATGAAAAGACGAGAAGAAAACTGGTCTGGGAGGCTACCAAGAGGCCTACAGCAACATTAAAGGAGCTGCAGGAATATCTTGCAAGTACTGGCTGTGTGGTACATGTGACAACAATCTCCCGTATTCTTCATGTGTCTGGGCTATGGGGTAGAGTGGCAGGACGAAAGCCTTTTCTTACGAAGAAAACATCCAAGCCAGGCTACATTTTGCAAAAACACATCTGAAGTCTCCCAAAAGCATGTGGGAAAAGGTGCTATGGTCTGATGAAACCAATGTTGAACTTTTTGGCTATAATTCCAAAGGATATGTTTGGCGCAAAAACAACACTGCACATCACCAAAGAACACCATACCCACAGTGAAGCATGGTGGTAGCAGCATCATGCTTTGGGGCTGTTTTTCTTCAGCTGGAACTGGGGCCTTAGTTAAGCTAGAGGGAATTATGAACAGTTCCAAATACCAGTCAATATTGACACAAAACCTTCAGGCTTTTGCTAGAAAGCTGAACATGAAGAGGAACGTCATCTTTCAGCATTACAACGACCAAAAGCATACATCCGAATCAACAAAGGAATGGCTTCACCAGAAGAAGATTCAAGTTTTGGAATGGCCCAGCCAGAGCCCAGACCTGAATCCGATTGAAAATCTGTGGGGTGATCTGAAGAGGGCTGTGCACAGGAGATGCCCTCGCAATCTGACCGATTTGGAGTGTTTTTGCAGATCTTGCCAAGTCAAAATGTGCCATGCTGATAGACTCATACCCAAAAAGACTGAGTGCTGTAATAAAATCAAAAGGTGCTTTAACAAAGTATTAGTTTAAGGGTGTGCACACTTATGCAACCATATTATTTTATTTTTTTCTTCCCTCTACCTAAAAGATTTCAGTTCAGTTTTTCAATTGAGTTGTACGGTTTATAGGTCACATTAAAGGTGGAAAAAGTTCTGAAATGATTTATCTTTGTCTCATTTTTTTACATCACAGAAACCTGACATTTTAACAGGGGTGTGTAGACTTTTTATATCCACTGTATATATACATATATATATATATATATATATATATATATATATATATATATATATATTTATTTATATACAAAAAAAAGCAAATGATGAGGCAGCACTCCAAATTCAGTAAAGGGTGTTAGATCTGTTTAGTTCCCCAGTCGTAACGTTTCAGCCCAGCTCAATGAGACCTTTTATAGCAATATAATGATGTAATGTGCAAACCTTAAATACCCACAAGTTAATTATAATACATGATTGAATAATTAATAATCGATAGACATGATCCAGTGAAAATGAATACATAAACGTGAATCCAAAACATACATGATCAATGTGTATCATATTCAATATCTCATAAGTTGCCCTAGAATACAGATAAATTGATTGAAAAAAGTATAATAAACTGCCCAGTGCATAAATAATTAATGACCTACCCTGTGCCTCGTGCAATTATTCTAAAATCACAAATAGCAACAGCTGTATTGTAAAAAAAGTTTATCCTTTACACCTACTACATCGTTGGTGGTTCCAGTGGGAGGGATGGCGTCCCCAGCTGCGCAGTGCGCATGTCAGAGCCATCCTGCCACTTCCACCCGCGTTTGCCAGGGCGTATATCACGTGATCCCCGGAGCGTCATCACGCAGTCACGTGAGCGCTCCCAGGAACTCGCAGTGACGCCAAGGGGAGGAGGGGAAGAAGCGGGCGGTCACCTGACCGTCATTGTCACCTGACTGGGCCGTACATGTTAGCAAACATAAATCATAATATGGCCAGAATAAGGAACACCCACAACGAACATAATACCTAAGCAAACTGTCTTATATATATTAATTAATAGTGAAATAATGTAAGGCACATGACTTAGCAGAAATAGGGAAAAAATTCCCATTAATAGGGTTCAAAAAAGTAATACAAAAATATAAGGGGGAGGAGCTAACCATTATCCATGGCCAGGCAACTACCCCTATAGCGGAATGTAAAGGTGAGGATTGGGTGGAGTACACACCAGTGTCAATGGCTGAGTTCCTCACACCTATTATGACCTCCTGTGGGGCGGCACAAGTTTATGTCACCCCACATGTGGCCAAATTCTACATCCCAACACAATCAAAGTATAGTATATGTTTGTTATTATTTAACATTCCCGATCAGGGTACTGTTAGAACTTTGAACCCACCGTCACAACAAATAAAAGTGCATCCTAATAAAAGGTATGCTGGTCAGAAATGCATGTGCCTTAGAGGTGATAATCCTAAAGGTGTTCCAGTTGAGGTCCATGGAGAACAGCTAAATAAACGAAAAATGTAGATCTTACAAAAATTCCAAACTGGTACGAGCAGGATGTAGTGGTGATGAAGAGACAAAGGTGATGAATATCTGTATAGAAAAAAAGAAAAATGTAAAAAAGACGAATCAATAGAAAACTGTGATATCTCAACAAATTAACATCAATTCTACCATAGCAGACCAAATAACTCTAACCAAACAGACCCCATTTAAATTCTGTATTGAGACCCATTTACAAAACTTTGTTTTCCGTCCAGCATAACGGAAACCAGACGGATCCGTTCTGTTTGCCCATATACTTCTATTATGACTGATCAAAATGGAATGCTTCTAAAGGTTTCCGTTTTGATTTCCATCTTATGGATTCCATTATTTTCAGTTATAACCATGTTATAACGAAAAGCCATAATGGAATACATAACGGCGATGTGAACAAGCCTTTATCTTCTGTCATGAAGCATGGTTAGGTGAAGGGGGCCGTTACCTTGTCGCCCCATTCCAGGAGGACAGAGCTTCTTTTTTTTCTTTCAGGTTTTTTTTATACAGGGAGAACTTCTGGGGGAGCAGAAGACAGGTCTCCTGGATTCTTCCTGATTCGCTCTCCAACAGAAGTCGCTGTACACTGCGTGCAGAATTATTAGGCAAATGAGTATTTTGACCACATCATCCTCTTTATGCATGTTGTCTTACTCCAAGCTGTAAAGGCTCGAAAGCCTACTACCAATTAAGCATATTAGGTGATGTGCATCTCTGTAATGAGAAGGGGTGTGGTCTAATGACATCAACACCCTATATTAGGTGTGCATAATTATTAGGCAACTTCCTTTCCTTTGGCAAAATGGGTCAAAAGAAGGACTTGACAGGCTCAGAAAAGTCAAAAATAGTGAGATATCTTGCAGAGGGATGCAGCACTCTTAAAATTGCAAAGCTTCTGAAGCGTGATCATCGAACAATCAAGCGTTTCATTCAAAATAGTCAACAGGGTCGCAAGAAGCGTGTGGAAAAACCAAGGCGCAAAATAACTGCCCATGAACTGAGAAAAGTCAAGCGTGCAGCTGCCAAGATGCCACTTGCCACCAGTTTGGCCATATTTCAGAGCTGCAACATCACTGGAGTGCCCAAAAGCACAAGGTGTGCAATACTCAGAGACATGGCCAAGGTAAGAAAGGCTGAAAGACGACAACCACTGAACAAGACACACAAGCTGAAACGTCAAGACTGGGCCAAGAAATATCTCAAGACTGATTTTTCTAAGGTTTTATGGACTGATGAAATGAGAGTGAGTCTTGATGGGCCAGATGGATGGGCCTGTGGCTGGATTGGTAAAGGGCAGAGAGCTCCAGTCCGACTGCAAGGTGGAGGTGGAGTACTGGTTTGGGCTGGTATCATCAAAGATGAGCTTGTGGGGCCTTTTCGGGTTGAGGATGGAGTCAAGCTCAACTCCCAGTCCTACTGCCAGTTTCTGGAAGACACCTTCTTCAAGCAGTGGTACAGGAAGAAGTCTGCCTCCTTCAAGAAAAACATGATTTTCATGCAGGACAATGCTCCATCACACGCGTCCAAGTACTCCACAGCGTGGCTGGCAAGAAAGGGTATAAAAGAAGAAAATCTAATGACATGGCCTCCTTGTTCACCTGATCTGAACCCCATTGAGAACCTGTGGTCCATCATCAAATGTGAGATTTACAAGGAGGGAAAACAGTACACCTCTCTGAACAGTGTCTGGGAGGCTGTGGTTGCTGCTGCACGCAATGTTGATGGTGAACAGATCAAAACACTGACAGAATCCATGGATGGCAGGCTTTTGAGTGTCCTTGCAAAGAAAGGTGGCTATATTGGTCACTGATTTGTTTTTGTTTTGTTTTTGAATGTCAGAAATGTATATTTGTGAATGTTGAGATGTTATATTGGTTTCACTGGTAAAAATAAATAATTGAAATGGGTATATATTTGTTTTTTGTTAAGTTGCCTAATAATTATGCACAGTAATAGTCACCTGCACACACAGATATCCCGCTATTCAGCTTTGATATTAATGAGTTTTTTGGGTTCATTGAGAACATGGTTGTTGTTCAATAATAAAATTAATCCTCAAAAATACAACTTGCCTAATAATTCTGCACTCCCTGTATTTAGTTACAGCCAACAGACGCTCAGCTTTACTTTGTGGGGAATAGTCGGTGAAATTTACCCCGACGTCCAGAGGTCGCTTGACCCTTCCTCATTCACCCCTCCCTCTCCCTCCAGTATTCTGTTTGTTCCGTAACACAGCCTGCTTATAAAGACTGGCAATACACTGCAGGATTTTAAGAGAGTGGGTGTTTTGGATTGACAGGGGCTCTTTGGAAACGTAGGGCCCGGGGGGGGGCGGACACAAAAGTGCCTACTATAATCCGCGATTGCTGACACTAACATTGACATGTAATACTGACACACAGTAAATCTACAGCTAACAGAAGGGATTAAAAAGCATGTGTTTGGACTGCCATAACATGCATTAAAGGGACATTTTGTTCTCCACTAGTTTATTGGTGCTGCCTCCATTTCTTTATTTTGTTCCACTAAGGAGCCATTTGGACACAGCTCCTGCAGGGGCATGCACCGTTTTTTTGCTTTACTGAAGGGTGCTGTCAGGGCTGGCTCCAGGTTCATGTGGGCCCTGGGGCGATAAATCTCAATGGGCCCCCTTGTGACATTTGTCAAATGTCACCGTGTCATCTGAGAGTGTTAAAAAACGGAAGAGTGGGCTCCCTGCTCAGACGCGCCTTTCCCCAGTGGAGATAGGGGAAAGCACCCTGTTCTAAAAATTAGCCGCAGCCTATACTAGGCTTCCAGGCTCTTTATTAGTATATCCCAATTCAGGCCACTAGGTGGCAGCACTAAACTGTGATATAATGATTTCTTTACAGAATAATGGAGCAATTTCCATTATTCTGTATCAGTTGCAATCTGATGAAAAGTAATAAAAAAAAAGTAAAAAAAAAAAAAAGTTAAATCATACCACTTTCCCCAAAATAAAAATAAACAAAAAAAGAATAACATTATAGGCATCGTCACATACGAAAAACACCCATACTATTAAAATATAAAAAAAAAGGTTAGCCCATATGGTGAAGGATGTAACAGAAAAAAATAAAGGCTGAATTGACGTTTTTTTCATCACTTTATCTCCCAAGAAAATTTAATAAAAAGTGATCAAGTCATACACACCCCAAAATGGTGTTGTCAAAAAAGACAGATTTACGTCAAATAAGCCCCCATAAATCTCCGTAGACATAACTATAAAAAAAGTTATGGGGGTCACCGGGGAGCAGGGGTTCTGTTAGGGTTGCCACCTTTCCCAACAAAAAATAATAGTTACACAAAGAAGGTTGGTGTGTCTATTTAAGTTTTATTTAGCCTCTATATTTTTAAATGATTCTGCTGGGATCACAGCCATCTACATTAAAGTCAAGAACCTTAACCACTGGGCTATATGTCTGTGAAGGTTCTCATTTATCCAGGTCATGGTATATCTGTAAAGAATAAATCAAGGCAACTGGACTTACTGTAGATTTCTTGAAAACGTTTCACTCGTTCTTCCAACGAGCTTTCTCAATTCTGAGTGACTGTACAAGAATTCTCTGGGAATAAATATGTAACTGAATCAACATCTGGTAATTATACCCAGCATGGGGTCAGAGGTGTTGATTCCACTATCCTAATTGGAGTCAGTAGGTGATAATGACCTCCACTGGGCTATAGCACTTCAGGTTATGTACTATGTTACTATGTTAGGTTAACCCACTGTAACTATATTATGGCTAAAAACCTCAGTAGTAGTTTCCCACATAATATGTATTCATATATATCAGAGGTATGATTTTATATATTTATTTTTTTGTAATTACACATTTATTATGTGCCATACATTTTTTTACAATTACTAAAAATATATATATATATATTTCTGCTGTATAGGAATACCTAATACATGAAAAACTACTATGAAGTTATTCTGTCTCAGCTTAGCATTGAGCTCAATAGCTCAGTGGTTAAGGTTCTTATCGTTAATGTAGAAGGTTGTGAGTTCAAATCCAAGCAGGAACATTTTAGAAAGATAGGGTAATTAGACTTAAATACACATGGTGTCCCCAAGCATACTGACAATGCTTGGGGATACCCTATTCATGGTCATAGCACTGATTCCAAATATGTACATATCCATATATGGAGTCAGAGCAGGGACTCCCAAGCCAGGAAGAGTCCGGACTCTTCGGGATTCCCCACTGTTCAGTCATCTGCAACTGGACCTGAATGGGCCCCCCAAGAGCAGTGGGCCCCTGCTTTGCCGGGTGCTAACGCCGGCCCTGGATGCTATATGCTTTTCTTTTTATTTTACAGAATGAATTAGCTATGAATCTTGGGGCCCTACACAGTGATGTAGATGACAATAAATTACACCTTTTAATACTGACTGCACGATACCTACAGAACATATTAACTATGAATGTGGATGCACTAGAATGTAATACAATCTCCCTATAGGTTAAGTTCCAAGTCTTCACACTGAGTTTGGGACACCAAGTGGGATGAATATGATTAGGCAGAGTGGCCTGGGTATACCTGGGTATATTTATCATGATCTGTGACAAATTAATTCATAATGAATTTAATTTCTTGTCGAAGTTCAGCAAATCGGCAGAAATTTAATTTTTCTAAACTTCGCTCATCTCTAGCTTTAATGATAGGTAATAAAAATGTTTGCTTGTAGGTAAGGTATGGGGCATTAATGGAATATCTTTTAGTAAATTGGCCCATCCTTGTTCTAAAACCCCACCCAGATCTTTACACCTTTTCTGTTCAGACTTATGAGGGTAAACAGTCAATACATCATTTCTTAAAAATGTATATAATTTAGGTGAAATTCTCTTTTGTATTTTGTGATGACATGATGATATTTAAAATATGGGCATCTTATATCTTTAGCCTCACTGGACAAACAATGTTGCAACAAGCTGATATACACAACCAAAGATGTTAGGCTAGCTTGTAAATGAATATGTGTGTGGATAAGTAGAAAACCTAAAAAGTCTCACACATATATAATTGATAAATCTTTATTAATAGAAAGACAAAAATAATGAGTAATACATATGCAGCGGTTTCAATTAATGGTAAAAAGTGCAGGAGGATAAAGTGACAAGTGCACGGAGCCACCAATAGTCCTAAACTGGTAAGTCAGATAATGCATGAGGCTGAATGAGACAAAGTGTTGTCTATGCTGATGTGATGAATGGTAGTAATTACCTATGAATAACCACACAGAGGACACAGTCTCAATTGCGCCACCACATGTCACAGAAAAATACATAAGTCGCAATAATATTGCAGGGAGGTCAGCCGAACAAAAGATCACAAAACCGTGACCAATTGCTGACGCGCCTGCAACAAGCAATACAAAATACAACTGACAGTGGAGCAGCCTATACTAACCAGGAAAGGATGATGTGATGGCTCCTAGCCCGACGCGCGTTTCGCCTCGCTTCTTCAGCGGGCGTATGGCTTGTTGCAGGCGGGTCAGCAATTGGTCACGGTTTTGTAATCTTATGTTCAGCTGACCTCCCTGCAATATTATTGCGACTTATGTATTTTTCTGTGACATGTGGTGGCGCAATTGAGACTGTGTGTCCTCTGTGTGGTTATTCATAGGTAATTACTACCATTCATCACATCAGCATAGACAACACTTTGTCTCATTCAGCCTCATGCATTATCTGACTCACCAGTTTAGGACTATTGGTGGCTCCGTGCACTTGTCACTTTATCCTCCTGCACTTTTTACCATTAATTGTAACCGCTGCATATGTATTACTCATTATTTTTGTCTTTCTATTAATAAAGATTTATCAATTATATATGTGTGAGACTTTTTAGGTTTTCAACAAGCTGATATAACCTGAAGATATCTGAAACAAGACATATTTGGTAAATTATACTCACTTTATAATATTTCAAAGGGTTCAAAATGTAATCATCACTAAATAATTCACCAGCATTTTTGATGGCAGTGAGGCTATAAATTACAGTTTAAAATGTAAGCCCATCAAAGATGGCTAATTATCTGTCAGTGAGAATGTGTAGAACTTTTGGGAACACAACCATTTTAATTAACCTGAAATCTATTCTACCATAAATGACAAATTAAATTTTAACTAGAAGTTTGCAAAATGGAAATGGAATAGATTTCATCCCGTTGAGAATACAATATGAGAATATAGCAAATAATTTTAATTTAGAAATTAAAAAAGAATTACATGTTTATAAGATTGTCACCAGCAAAAAATAGAATGTTATCTTTTTTTTTTTTTTCAATTTATGGTTTTTATTTTCATAAAAAACACATGTAGAAAAACACGTAACATGTAACATTACAGGTACATATATCTCATGCACAAAATAATTTTAAGAGAACCCGGTGAAGTAAAGACGTTATCATCAGTATATTACCCCAGTAGTACTTGTAGGCCAGATATTGAAAAGACAGCTCAATGCGTATAAATCAGGCAACTTAATAATCGAGAGGGGGGGGGGGGGGGGAGGGGGAAAGGGAAAAAGAAGGGGGAGGGAAGGAAGGCAAGAAAAATAGACAAGGGGATAAGGGGAGGCAATTCCATGGCATGATATGTCATATGCTTAATTGAAATACATTATGAGAAATGCCTGAATTCTTTCCACGGATTCCAGATTTTTAGAAAAACAGATCTTGTTCTCAGTTCCCAATGAGAGATTTCCTCCATTCTATATATTTGGTCTATCTTAGCATACCAACTCTAAAGGCTGGGAGTATCTAGAGTAAGCCATAGTTTCGGGAGAAGTAGTCTAGCTGCGCTTAGCATAAGTAAGAAAAGAGAAGCTTTATATTTAGGAATTTTCTGGACTCCCAGGGAGAGAAGGGTTAGTTCCGGGGTACAGGAAATATTAGTCTGGCATATTTTGTTGATGGTCTTCAGTATCTCCTCCCACCACCTCCTGATCACACTACAAGACCACCAAATGTGAAAATAAGAACCTTTCTCTGTTTGACATCTCCAACAGAGATCTGAAGAGTCTCTGCTGTACAGGCAGGTTTTGTCTGGGGTTTTATACCAGCGGGATATAATCTTATAGCTATTTTCTTGCGCTCGGGTGCATCTAGAAATTTTATGTGGGGAAATCAGTATGGAGGAAATCTCAGCTTCTGATAGGGAGCGTTGTAGATCTCTCTCCCATAGGCCTACCATGGCTGGTTTGGGGTCGGAAACTGAGCTTTTTAGGTTCCTATATATTGTGGAGATAGTCTTGGGGGGGTATAGCTTAGTGTTTAAGAGTTTTTCAAACCAGGAGAGTTCAGTATGGGTCGGAGTTACTGAGCTTAATTTTTAGAAGGGCGCATAACTTTTGGTCAGGTAGCAAAGTCCCCTCTGAGTCTACCAATGTCTCTATAGGGGAGTCAGAGGTGTGCAGGGAGGGGGGAAAGCTATCTCTAAGCTCTTTCGGAGCAAGGGAGATTATATCCTTAATGAGTAGCAGAGGGGAGGGGTATGGAACCTTTATTTGCTACAAACCAGTTCCAAGTTTTTAAAGTATTCCTAATCACAGTATTAGGAATAAAGCGTAGACTAGGGAGAGGTTTTCCTGATAATAAAAGGGCCCTTAAAGGAGTGTTTAGGAATGAGTTTTCCAGTATAACCCATGTTTTGGAGGGGGGGATCTAATCCGATCTATAATCCTAGACAGGAGAACAGATCTCATGTATATTTCAGGGTCAGGTAACCCTATCCCTCCAGCTTTTTTTGGCTTGGAAAGAGTAGAGAGGGAGATATGAGGAGCCTTGCCTTGCCAAATAAATTTACGTATATGTTTGTTCAAAAGATTATAGAAAGACCTGGGTAATTCTATAGGGAGAGTCTGCATTAAATATGTAAGCCTTGGCATAATGAGGGACATAAGAAGGTTTTTTCTCCCAAACCAGGATAGAAAGGGGAAATCAAGTGAGTCCAGTTGGGCAGTAATGGATGCTAATAAGGGTTTAAAGTTTAGAGCATAAAGGTCCGTTAAAAAGGGGGTAAGTTTAACACCTAAGTATGTTAATTGCTGGGTATCCAGTTAAAGGGGGTGGAGGCCTTGAGGGAGGAGAGAGTCGCACGGGGCAAACCCATGTGTATCACCTGGGACTTAGTGGGGTTAACTTTAAAGTTGGATATGGACCCAAATCTGCTCAGAAGCGAGAGAATTATGGGCATGGATTTCAAGGGGTTAGTTGTAATAATCAAAAGGTCGTCTGCGAAGGCAGCCAACTTAAATTCCAGTCCCCCTACATGAAGGCCTCGGATGTCTCTCTCCCGCCTCAAAGCCTGTAGAAGTGTTTCCATAATAAGGACAAAGATAAGAGGGGAAAGAGGGCATCCCTGTCTAGTTCCGTTACTAATTGGGAAGTTAGATGAAGGGATTCCGTTGACCAACACGGACGCCGAGGAGTGGGTATACATCGAGAAGACTGAGTTGATAAAAGAGTCTGGTAATTGAAATTTTTGTAGTGTGAGACGGATATATGACCAGTCCACCCTATCAAAAGCCTTCTCGGCGTCCGTGCCGATCAAGATTAAGGGTGAGGATTAATAAGAGGCATAGAAAAGGGAGTTCAGGACTTTGGCAGTATTATCCTTGCCCTCTCGGCCCTTAACAAAACCCACCTAGTCCGGATGGATCAGTAAGGGGAGGAAGTTATTCAAACGAAGGGCGAACATTTTGGCTAGAAGCTTTAAATCTACATTGAGTAGAGAAATGGGACGATAGTTGGAACAGGAGGAGGGATCTTTCCCGTCTTTAGGAATTATAGTGATGGTGGCCCTAGTTATGTCTGAAGATACTGGCTTTCCCTCCAGAGAGGAATTATAAATTGGGAGAAGGAAGGGGGTCAGAATGCTTTGAAAAGCGGAATAATATGGAATCAGGAGGCCATCCGGACCTGGGCATTTCCCACTTGGGGCAGATTTTATGGCTGACTCTAATTCTTGGGTCGAGAAAGGCCTGGTGAGAGACTCTTTCTGGGAAGGGGTCAGTGTTGGGAGAGTGAGGGATTCCAGAAAGTGGTTGATACGGGGTATTTTCTCCTCAGGGTAGTATTTTAGCTTTTGGGAGGGGAGGTTATATAGTGACTCATAGAAGAGTTTAAATTGGCCAGCGATTTCCTCAGATTTAAACAAGGACGAGCCTTGGGGGGTTTTAATGCATTGGACAAATCGGGACTCCCTTCTCTGTCTAATCCTCCTCATCATGTATTTAGAAGCTTTGTCGACATGAGCGTAAAACTTCTGCTGAGAAGATAAAAAGTATTTAGCAGAGCGTTCATTCAGGAGGTTCTTAAGTTCAGTCCTTAGAGAAAGGAGTTCCGACAGGTGCAAGGCAAGGTGGGATTGTTTGTGTTTCTTCTCTATAGTGTGGATCTGTGACAGAAGAAGATTCAATTTTTTCTCTGTTTCTTTTTTGAGGAATGAGCAGAGGCTTATGAGCTTGCCCCTGATATAGGGCTTGTGAGCATCCCATAACGTTTGGGGGGATATATCTGGGGTGTTATTAATAGAAAAATACTCCTCAAGGTGGGAGGCTATCTGGTTTTTGTGGGTGGTATTGTTTAGTAGCGATTTATTAAACCTCCAGTTTGGGGTTCTAGGAGGGGAGGATAAAAGATGCAGTTCGCATGAGATTGGAGCGTGATCAGATAATGTGATGTCACTAATCTTGGCTAGCTTGCATAATTGTAGTTTTTCTTTAGGTAGGAAAATATAATCTATCCTGGTATATGTGTCATTTGCTGCAGAGTAAAATGAGAAGTCTAATTCGTCTGGGTGTAAACACCTCCAAACGTCTACCAGGCCCAAATTAAATATTTTGACTTGGAGAGATCTGAGGTTTCTATGAGAGATTGAGGATTTTTTCGAGGAAGAGTCCAGAAGTGGATTTAGTGTAAGGTTAAGATCCCCTCCTAGGATTAGGGAGCCTTCCACGTGGTCCTCTAATAGGTTAAGGAGGGAGAGAAGCCAATCTACTTGACCTGAGTTTGGGGCATAGACATTCACTAGAGTGAAGGTTTATTGGCCAATTGTGCCCTTCAGGATAAGGTATCTGCCTTCTGGATCTAAGATTTGTGAAGGAGGGTGAAAGGGAAGTTTTTGCGGAACCCTATGCTCACACCCCTTGAGGCAGCACCACTAGCCCCACAGTGGAACCAAGTGGGATATTTGGCATAAGAGAGATTGGGATATTGGCCGTGTTTGAAATGGGTCTCTTGGAGAAAAATAATAGAGCCATTAGCTTTTTTCAATAGTGAGAATATTCTACATCTCTTAGAAGGAGATCTCAGTCCCTTGACATTATAGGAAATCAGGTGAACGTCCGTCATCATCTTATATAAGGTGTGATAGGGGAGAGATTAGAGGACGTCAACCTGATTCCCCAAACAAAGGTGCTGCCCTACAGAGCGAGAGACAAAGGACAAGCAAGTAAAACAAAAAAGACCTGTTTGATGAGGGGAGGAGACCGAGAGTGCATAGTAGTAATCTGACATCTAGCGTCTACAGGGCAGCACTGGGTTATCCTGTGGTTAGAGAAGGAGTACCTGTCACAAAAAAAAAAATTGAGAACAAATAACAAAAAACAAAACAAGAGCTTGAGAACAAGCTCAAACCTGAGGTTACTGTTAAAGCATGATAGAGCAAAATACAATAACTTTAACATTGACATTGACGTCGGAGGGGGAATTAGACTAAACGTCATGTAATTATGTAGATAATACCCTTAAAGGGCCAATACTACTGGAGAGCTAGATAATAGGGGGAAAGCAGGTAATCATTTATCTGGCAGAGAGAGTCTCTTAGGGGTAGAGGCGGGGTAATTTTTCTTGGTCTTCTGTGATCTTGGGGTGCGCAGGGTCTCCCAGGAAGATATCGCAGGTAGTGATGTTAATGGTGGAAGGCTCTGGACCATCTCCCAATTTTCTATGTCCAGAGGAGGAATTTTCAAATGGATATAAGCCTTTTCTAAGTCCCTATAGGAGGAGATGTTGACACGCCGTCCTTCATATGCAAAAGACAGACCGAACGGGAAGGTCCATCTGTATATGGTGTTATGTTGACGGAGCCATTCCGTTAATGGCTTCAGGGATCGATGCTTCTTCAAGGTGGACTGCGATAGATCTTGAAAAACAGTCATAGGGTTGTTCTCCCATCTCAGAGGATCTACTTGCCTGGCTCCGGATTTGCAGGCAAATTTGGATGACTGTGTGTGGAACATCTACTGGGGACACTGACTCGGGTATTCCACGGAAACGCAGGTTGTTTCTCCTCCCTCTGTTTTCCTGATCCTCAACGGCTGCGTACAGTGAGTTAAGGTGATTCTGGCACATCATGAGACTATTAGCTGCTTCTGATTGATGACTGATGATGACAGCCTGATTTTCTTCTAGGCCTTCCACTCTTCTGCCTATGTGGCGGACATCTTCCTTGATGGAGGCTAAATCTAGGCTGATGGGGCCCAGGGTGTCTAATAAAGCCTCTTTAAGGTAGGAGCGGGATATGGGGAGGCTATCAGGGTCAGGAGAAACATCTCTTACCCCATCTGATTCGGCCGCTTCTCTGGCTGATCTGCTGTTGCCGCTCCTAGGAGTGCCGGGCACCATCTTGGGATCTTTATTCACAGCAGCAGCTGCTGCTTTTTTGATAAATCGATCCATATCGCCAGGCTGACTGGCGGAACGAGCTTGACCTGCTTGGTCAGTAGGCTTTTGGCCACCTATCTTGACCATTTTGGCGACCAGTGGAGCAGGAAATCCAGGCTTTTTAGGGTATATCTGCAGGAGAGCAGCGCTTCACATGTCCGCTCTGTTTTGGCGCTAGCTCCGCCCCCAAAAATAGAATGTTATCTTGAATTGGATTCATATTGAAATCCCACAAGTGACACAACAAAAGTCAGGGCTGAAAGCGGGTGCCCTTAGTGTATTCTCTGATTTGATAAAATATTATTGTGGACCATTATTGTCTTGCACAAGGATTGTTATATAGAATCTTTAGCCAAGTTATAAATGTCTCTCAAAATACAAGACCATTAAATACAGATCAGATACATTTTAATTTTTGACAGCTCCTTTAGAAAATGAAAAGTAGAATCTAATTGGTTGCTATGGGAAACTAAGCCAGTTCTAATTTACATCAAAATGATAAGTTTTTCTATAAGGCTACTTTCACACTTGCGGCAGAGAGATCCGGCAAGCAGTTCCGTCGCCGGAACTGCCTGCCGGATCAGGCAAAATGTATGCTAACTGATGGCATTAGTAAGACTGATCAGGATCCTGATTAGTCTTAAAAATGCCTGATCAGTCGAAAAAATGCATTGAAATGCCGGATCCGTCTTTCCGGTGTCATCCGGCAAAAACGGATCCGGCATTTATTTTTTCACCTTTTTTTCAGTCTGCGCATGCGCATATCGGAAGGACGGATCCGGCATTCCGGTATTCTGAATGCCGGATCCGGCACTAATACATTCCTATGGGAAAAAATGCCGGATCCGGCATTCAGGCAAGTCTTCCGTTTTTTTAGCCGGAGATAAAACCGTAGCATGCTACGGTTTTATCTTTTGCCTGATCAGTCAAGACGACTGAACTGAAGACATCCTGATGCAAACTGAACGGATTACTCTCCATTCAGAATGCATGGGGATATGCCTGATCAGTTATTTTCCGGTATAGAGCCCCTGTGACGGAACTCTATGCCGGAAAAGAACAACGCAAGTGTGAAAGTAGCCTTAGCACTGCAGGATTTTTGCTATTGAAGAGTGAAACTTTCCACTTACAGCACCTACACTCACACACAGAACCCTGAGTGACAGTATACTTTCCCTGTCTGATAAAACCTTGACTTTTCTACCTATTAATTCAATCTGCCTAACCAAATATGTCCCTATACTGTCCCTATAGCACTCTAAGGGCTCATGCACACGACCGCGTGCTGGCCGGGCACCGACCGTGGGGCAGTCGCATGCAGATCGCGGACCCATTCACTGGGGTCCGCGATTCCCATCCGATGGTTCCGCACCACAAAAAAAGTAGTACATGCTCTACTTTTTTGCAGTGCGAATGCATGGACAGGAAACCCACAAAAGCACTCCGTAGTGCTTCTGTGGGCTTCCGATCCGTGACTCCATTCCGCACCGCATCTCGGATTGCAAACCCATCCAAGTGAATGGGTCCGCATTGGTGGTGCGCGGTGCACACGAGGTTCACACAGCTGGTGCCCGTGTATTGCGGACCCGCTGCATGCAGGCCGCAATACGGCCATGGCCGGACAACAGCCGTGTGCATGAGCCCTTAGATTGAAATGGTACAGGCTCCGTTTTGTGCTATTCCTCTTAAGCGAATCACCAAAACTTTGGAATCATTTGGCAGCAGAATTTTTTGTGAAGTTCGCATTGAATCCAATAAGATCAGAATTTATTTGCTCAAATCTAATCCAATTGTTATCTAAATCACAATTATAGACAAGCACAATCTAAGTAAACTAATACCACAAAAACAGTTGTACCATTCATGTTATTTATTATGCAAATTGCATAAACATCAACAGTGAACAAAAGTAACTACTTTAATGAGCTTAATAGCAAAAGGTGTTTAAATTAAGGAGACAAAATTGTACAGTGCTGCCCATAATTATTCATACCCCTGGCAAATTTTGACTTAAAGTTACTTTGACGGGAAATTACATAGGTATCTCCCAAAAGATAATAAGACGGTGTACAAGAGGCATTATTGTGGAAAAAAAAAACATTTCTCAGCTTTTATTTACATTTGAGCAAAAAGTGTCCAGTCCAAAATTATTCATACCCTTCTCAATAATCAATAGCCTTTATTGGCTAATACAGCAATCAAACGCTTCCTATAATTGCAGACCAGCTTTTTGCATGTCTCCACAGGTATTTTTGCCCATTCATCTTTAGCAATGAGCTTTCAGGTTGGAGGGTCTTCTTGCCATCACCCTGATCTTTAGCTCCCTCCACAGATTCTCAATTGGATTCAAGTCTGGACTCTGGCTGGGCCACTCCAAAACGTTAATGTTGTTGTCTGCTAACCATTTCTTCACCACTTTTGCTATGTGTTTTGGGTCATTGTCATGCTGAAATGTCCACTGGTGCCCAAGGCCAAGTTTCTCTGCAGACTGCCTGATGTTGTCGTTGAGAATCCTCATGTAATGCTCTTTTTTCATGGTGCCGTTTACTGTGATTAGGTTCCCTGGTCCATTGGCTGAAAAACACCCCCAAAGCATTAGGTTCCCACTAACATGTTTGACAGTGGGGATGGTGTTCTTTAGGTTGAAGCCTTCTCCTTTTTTACGCCAAATAAAGGAAACATCATTGTGACCAAACAATTCAATTTTTGTTTCATCTGACCATAACACAGAAGACCAGAAGTCTTCTTCTTTGTCCAGATGAGCTTTTGCAAAGGGCAAGCAAGCTTTTGTGTGCCTTATCTGGAGAAGGGGAACCCAGCAGTGTGCAGTGTTCGTTAGATTGTTTGCCTTGAGACATTACCACCAGCAGAGCGCAGATTCACCAGGATGGCCTTGGTGGTGATCCTTGGATTCTTTTTCACCTCTCTAACTATCCTCCTGGCAAGCACAGGTGTCACTTTTGGCTTCCGACCACGTCCTCTGAGATTTTCCACAGTGCGGAACATCTTGTATTTTTTGCTCAAATGTAAGTAAAAGCTGAGAAATATTTTTTTTCCACAATAATGCCTCTTGTACATCGTCTTATTATCTTTTGGGAGACACCTATGTCATTTCCCGTCAAAAAATTACTTGCTGGTTGAATAAAAGTAACTTTAAAAGATAACTGTTGTATTTTTTTTTTTTTTGGAGTATTGGATTGTGGTGATTAATATCACCTTGGTGGCCCTATTTCAACTTTTCACTGTGTATTCAATTACCCCTTAAATCCACATTTTTTGTTCCCTGTACAGCCTACTTTTACCTGTGCTTAAATTATAAAATAGGGTTGCTAGGCATGGTCCGTCTATCTGTTGATAGACAGAGCACGTAGCGTGCAGGGTCACATTACTGACAGCCAGGGACTGTAAGTAAATGATTAAAGCCAGGTCCTCCCCAGCAGCTGAAAACAGTGCCTGGGCTGTGTGCACTTCTCCCTGTTCCTGCGCTTGGCAGACGCTCCCTCACTCAGCAGAGCTGGAGAATGCAGAGTTGGTGCAGCGCTGACCAGACCAGGGAAGGGAGATCTGCCATGTGCACAGTGCTTAAATGAAAGCAACATGTGGTAAGAGGACCCCTTTGTGCTGCAGGAGACACTTTTGGGGGGCTATTGTTACTGGCTAGTGAGTGAGTTAGTGATGGCAGGCGGGATTAGCCTCAGGGTGAGGGCAGTGGCGGCCATCTTAACTGAATAGTGAAATTGCAGTTTTATGCAGACTGGTTGCTAAGGTGTAAAGGGGGATTATTAATCACCAATATTTATGCAAATATCGGTAATTAATATTCATAAATAGGAGGAGCCGTCTATTGATGACTTCGCCTATTTATACCTTTATATAACAATACAATATTTTCCCTGTACTTTACCTTACGCTAATCACTAAAACTAGCTGCATGCGCCTTACTGAACTAACTATCGCCAATAACTACACGTTACACAGATAGTTACAAGTAAAACAAGATATTTATTAATACCAACAATACACTACGCACGCAATACACTAACAATACAGCACTAAATATACAGCACTAAACTACACTACACGGTTCCAAAATTCCACCCACAATAACTATACAATACACTCACACACAAATATTAACAGCCCACCCACCTGGTTCTATTTACTATCCCTATGTGGTACGACGAGGGTTGACAGTGGCGCTGCTGGGGTGAATACAGGCCACAGACTCAGAATACAAGGGTAAATACCCTACAAGTGTTAGGGGTACAGAGAGGGGGTGTATATGGGTTGCACAGCAGTACAAGGGTGATCAAGGGAATCAGGGGCACAGCAATGCAAGGGTAAATCAGGGGAATCAGGGGCACATCAATGTAAGGGTTAATCAGGGGAGCAATGTAAGGGTAAATCAGGGGAAACAGGGGAGTACGGGTCTGGATATATAAGGGTTAAATAGGGGGGAAATCGTTGGTGGGATAGCGGTAGGGGATCAGGGGTTTAAGGGTTGATATCGTTGGTGGGATAGGGGTTAATAAAGGGGGTGATACTCAAGGTTTAGTTGCTCGTTCATCCAGGGGTTTGCTCGTTCGTCCAGGGGTGGTCTCCTTGTGGGGGGCGGCACCGCTCTTCTTCTTAGTACAGGGACCGCCGGATATTTATGTCCGGCGGCCCGCACTGCCGCACCGCCCACATGATGGCCCGCGCGCGCCACCATTGGAGACACGTGGGCCGGCGCAGTGAGATGACGTCACCGCGCCAGCCCGCACGTCCCCGAATGTGCACGTCGGGGCCGCGCTATATGGTAACAGGCGGGAGAAGCCTTTGATCTCCCGCCTGTAGCATTTAGCATTCCGGACAGCGTGATGGTAATTGCGCTGCCAGAATGCGCATAATAGAAGGAGGGGAGACTTCTCCCTTCCTTCTATCATGCATAATTATCTCCAGCAGCGCTGGAGATAATTACAACAAAGGGCTCAGATTCTGTTGAATCTGAGTCCTTTGTAGTCATCAGGGTGACCGGACCTTTGTCCGGTCATTCTGAGGCAATCAACCAGATTGCATCTGTGTGAATGCTTGGGGCCCATTCACACCGATGCACCTGGTTTCAGGTATAGGGGGTGATGTATAATACATATAAGGCACAGATGATAATATATATATATATATCATAGAAGGGGGCACAGCTAAAGGGGGCACAGATGATTATATATATATATATATATATATATATATATCATAGAAGGGGGCACTGCTAAAGGGGGCACAGTCTAAAGGGGGCACAGCTATATATAATAAGGGGAGCAAGGGACCTATAAAGGAGGCACATATTTCCCACAGGGACCACCATGAGCCCCTGTGGGCCACCATGGGCAGACGTGCACATGCCCCGTGCAGATAGCACGTGTATAGACGTCAGGCAGCTCTTTAATCCAAGCGCTGCAAAACGCTTGGATTAAAGCTTCTGCCCATGTCCTGCTACTGTCACGGACAACATACAGTCTAGTAATGCCGGCAAGGGACCAATCAGAGTGGTCCCTTGCCAGCAATTGATCTTAATCAGATCGCGGCAGTGAAAAAATGCAGATCAGAGCCTGAAATCAGGTAGTGTCCTCGTGCCCCCCGATCTGTGCCCCCTTCCTGTGCGCCTCCAAGCCCCCCCTTGTCCCCGCCTGCCCCTGATGCAGTTTCCCCCGCCCCATCCATATTCATGCAGCCTGCCCCTGATGTGGTCCTCCTCCCCCTTTCCAGCGCTGCCCCCTGCCCTCTGCCCCGATGCGGTGCGGTCCCCCTGCTGTGTTTGATGGCGGCGGCTCCATTCCTTAGCCGCCGCCATCAGCAGCGAATGTCAGCTCTATGCTGACACTCTGCTGTAACCCCATAGATGCCGCGGCAGCGGCATCCATGGGGTTAATAGAGGGAAGGGCAGCGCCCGATGGTTGCCATGGCAACCGGACGCTTTAAAAAGGCGTCCGCTGTTGCCACCTACAGGACATCTGATAGTACAGCCATCAGCCCCACTGGATCTTCAAGATTATTGTGTTAAAGTGAAATAAATAAAAAAAACATATTAGGTATCGCCGCATCCGTAATAACCTGCTCGATAAAAATATCACATGATCTAACCCCTCAGATGAACACCGTAAAAAAAAAAAAAAAACTGTGCCAAAGCAGCTATTTTTGTCACCTTACATCACAAAAAGTGCAACAGCAAGCGATCAAAAAAGCTTATGACCCCCAAAATAGTACCAATCAAACCGTCACCTCATCCCGCAAAAAATGATACCCTATTTAAGACAATTGCCCAAAAAATAAAAAAGCTATGGCTCTCAGTCGACTATGGAGACACTAAAACATCATTTTTTTGGTTTCAGAAATGCTATTATTGTGTAAAACTTAAATAAATAAGAAAAAGTATACATATTAGGTATTGCCACGTCCATAACGATCTGCTCTATAAAATTGTCACATGACCTAACTCCTCAGATGAACGCTGTAAAAAAATAATAATAATAAAATAAAAACTGTTCCAAAACAGCCAAAGTGTAATGATGAATGATCAAAAAATCCTATGTACCCAAAAATGGTACCAATTAAAACCTCAACACTTTCTGCAATAAACAAGCCCCTGCACAGGACGATCGACTGAAAAATAAAAAAACATATGGCGTTCAGAAAATGGACACACAAAAACATAATTTCTTTTTCAAAAATGCTTTATTATGTAAAACTGAAACAAACAAAGAAAGAAAGTAGACATATTTGATATCATTGCGTCCGTAACAACCTGCTCTATAAAAATAGCACATGATCTACCCTGTCAGATGAATCTTGTAAAAATAAAAATAAAACGGTGCCAAAACAGCAATTTTTCGGATACCTTGCCTTACAAAAAACTTAATATAGAGCAATTAAAAATCATATGTACCCCAAAATAGTACCAATAAAACTGGCACCTTATCCCCTAGTTTCCAAAATAGGGTCACTTTTTGGGAGTTTCTACTGTATGGGTGCATCAGGGGGGTTTTAAATGGGACATGGCATCTAAAACCAGTCCAGCAAAATCTGCTTTCCAAAAACCATACGGCGCTCCTTTTCTTCTGCACCCTGCCGTGCGCCCTTACATCAGTTTACGACCACATGTGGGGTGTTTCTGTAAACCGCGGAATCAGGGTAATAAATATTGAGCTTTGTTTGGCTGTTAACCAGTGGCGACTCTAGGAACAATATATAGGGGGGGGGCACAAAGATACCACAGTCAAAAATGGGGGGGCAAAAACAAAATAAGTATATACAAATAAGATTACAAAATACTAGAGAATTGCGGTATGCAGGGATACATTTATAATAAAACAATTTACTTACAAAAGAAGCTATTCAGTCGTCTGCTGTGCTGTCCTCTGCTTGCTTCCGCAGATTATTTCCCCTTCTTTCTGTCTCTCGTCAGTGCGTAGGCGCACTGTTATGGTGGATCTGTGGAAGACACACTGTTATGGGGGCATCTGTGGATGACACTGTTATTATGCCTCTCATTAGCCCTCATTATGCCTCTCATCACTCCCATATCAGCCCCCATGCCTCTCATTAGCCCCCATATCAGCCCTTATGCCTCATTAGCCCCATTATAAGCCCTTATGCCTCATTAGCCCCCATTATTCCTCTCATTAGCCCTCATTATGCCTCTCATCACACCCATATCAGCCCCCATGCCTCTCATTAGCCCCATATCATATGTACTATAGCTTCACCACACTGAGAACTGCTCAGAAAGCTAATATACATATTGCTGCTTTATTTACCAGCACAATATACAGGCGAAACTCGAAAATTTTGAATATCGTGCAAAGTTCATTTATTTCAGTAATACAACTTAAAAGGGGAAACTAATATGAGATAGACGCATTACTTGCAAAGCGAGATATTTCAAGCCTTTATTTGTTATAATTTGGATGATTATGGCCTATAGCTTATGAAACCCCAAAGTCACAATTTTCAGGTACCCTTTGCTCAGGGGGTATGGATTAATTAGCTGACTAGAGTGTGACACTTTGAGCCTAGAATATCGAACCTTTTCACAAAATTCAAATTTTAAGCTGCATTAACGCAATTCCTTTTAATTTGCATTACTGAAATAAATGGACTTTTGCACGATATTCTAATTTTTCGAGTTTCACCTGCATGATTATAAAGACACCAGTAATATGTGTTAGCTTATAAGCATAGAAAAGACATACATCCCTATGTGGTAATGCTATAGCTTGGTGGTAATTTTTTCTTTGCATGTAGAGATCCTAGGTTTGAATCCTGGGAGAGACTTCAAGGTTTTTTTCTTCAGATATTTTTTTTCTTCCACATTTAACCCCTTATAAAAGTCTATTTTTTCTTATCCACATTGAGAATATTTTCTTTTAGAAAGCTAATAAATATTACTGGGTTCTTTATAATCATAAATATGTTTGTGAATAAACTAGTAATGGATTTCAGGTTTCTAAGAAAAAACACTATTCTCAATATAATAAGTCTTTATTATTATTATTATTATTATTATTTATTATAGTATAGCCTTTTATTATGGCTTAAATAAAAGAGAAATAAAAATAAATTGAATTTAGAATTATCTATAGAGATGTCGCGAACATAAAATTTTCTGTTCGCGAACGGCGAACGCGAATTTCCGCAAATGTTCGCGAACGGGCGAACCGGGTGAACCGCCATTGACTTCAATAGACAGGCGAATTTTATAACCCACAGGGACTCTTTCTGGCCACAATAGTGATGGAAAAGTTGTTTCAAGGGGACTAACACCTGGACTGTGGCATGCCGGAGGGGGATCCATGGCAAAACTCCCATGGAAAATTACGTAGTTGACGCAGAGCGTGGTAAGGTAAATTCGCAATGCGATTAATATAACCTGTATTAATCACATTGCGATTACAACTTAGATCTGAGTTCCTAATGGTTGTATTGCTAGAATATAATGAAGATTGAGAAAATAGTGCTATATTCGTCAATTCTAGCAATACAACCATTAGGAACTCAGATCTAAGTTGTAATCGCAATGCGATTAATACAGGTTATATTAATCGCATTGCGATTACAACTTAGATCCAGTGGCGTTGCGAGGGGGGTGCGGTGGGTACGGGCCGCGCCGGGTGACACCAGTCTGATAGGGTGTCATCTGCGGCCCGCCGGAGCAGGAGTTCTCACTCACAAGTTCAACTTCTAAACTTCGCAAGCAAGCAAGCACGTCGCGCCGTCACGTGGTAAAGGGGGATGGGGGTGTGACTCACTGCAGCCTGGTGAGTGGTGGGGCGCCGCGGCAGCTGCCCTGCAGGAGTCTGGTGCCGGGAGGAGGAGGTAGGTAGAGCGGCTCTGACTTTATAGACCAAATTATTTTAATAATACCCCAATAATAATAAGTTAATACTCTAACCCCATTCATAAATTACTGTGGATTATTATAGAGATGGCCCCAGGACAGGAGACATAAGGGGTTGGGTTGAACTGTGGGCTGGGGACACCTGGCCACATTTACTAATCTTTGCTCAGGGGGGCCCTCATAAATATAGACCCACATGGTGTGGACTGGTCATTTATACTAAGGAATATAGTTTAAACGTTTATGTGTAAAAGAGAAAATAAGAAGTCAGCTCCAATCAGATATCTGCACATAGACCAAGACTCTGGGTCAATGCAGATATCTGATTGGAGCTGACTTAGTGACTTCTTTTTTTTTTTCTCTTTATCTCTTTATTATGGCTTCGGGGGGGGGGGGGGGCAGGGGTGACACCATTTTCGACCGCACCGGATGACACCAGCCATAGCAACGCCAACCATTAGGAACCTAGCTCTAAGTTGAATTCGCAATGCGATTAATATAACCTGTATTAATCGCATTGCGATTACAACTTAGTCAAATTTGTGACACTGCAGCTTCAGAATGAATCGAAGATGGATGCAGTCCTTGCTTTTTGATAGGAGGTGGGAGGGTCTGGGAGGGAGGGTATGCTGATTGGCTGGAATGTGTCTGCTGACTGTGAGGTACAGGGTGTTCTGTCCCCACATGAAGGCGAATGAAGGTGTAACTGATAATGACTTTGTGACTGTCCTACCTTCGTATCCAAGCAGTGGAGCAGACCGGACCGGCAGATGCTCAGGTTAGATGAATCCAGATGTAGACATGAGGATGCAATCAAACGTGGGTTTATTTGATCCAAAGCAGCGACATACGGTGATGCAATACAGTGATGCAGTTGCAGAGTAGATGCTGTCATGTGGATGTCTTTCCTGAGGCTAACTGCTGGTCAAAAACTGATGCCTTCACAAGCCAAGGTGTGTGTCTCCAGTCACAAAGGAATGCACCACTGAAAAAATGGCTACAGGAAGTGACAAGAACCAAGGCTGCTAAAACCACGCCCAGCAGAGAAAAACTTTATTTAACAAGAACAAGGCGTGCAGCATACGAATTCCGGCCAGCAGATGGCAGCAGAGAACAATAGATAGAAACAACATAGTAAAGAAGAGATAATAATACAGTGTAGGAATTAAATTTGAAAGAACAGCATACTCCCTGTCTGAAATTCACTTCGGGGATTTCACTACGACGAATGTCCATAAAATATAAACAACCTGTAAAAAGAACATGATAGAATGCAAGTTAGATACAGTCCTGTTCACCCAGCAGGGACGTTCTCGATGGGTAATATTAAAATGAGTTCGTTGATTGGTCTTGAGGAGGATTGAAAATCCAGGTGCAACCTTTTTCCGCCAACTGATCTTGAATGGACTGATCTTGAATGGCTGCACAACTTATCTGAAAACCGAAGGAGTCAGCCGAGAGATCCCATCTGAGGCCCAAACTCCTCTGCACAGGTGGACTGTCCAGTCCCAAGTTAATGTCCTTGAATCCTGGTGCATGATCGCCTGATTCAAAGGCCCTCATAACGGCCAGGCTGTTTGAAGCAATTTTGTGTATTCTAAGCTTAACTTGGTACAACATACTTTGAGTCCTTTTGAGCAGATCGATAGACGCTTCTTTAGTCGGTAGTGATTTGAGTCCATCGTCTACGTAAAAGTCCTTTTCTACAAAGTCTCTGGCGTCTTTACCGTACTCGGATTCTCCCTCTAATGCAGTTCGCCGAAGGCCGTAAGTTGCCACGGCAGGTGAAGGGCTGTTTCCAAATACGTGTACCCTCATTCGATATTCTGCCATCTCTGCGTTGGTGTCGTTATTCTTGTACCACAGAAACCTGAGGAAATTCCGGTGGTCCTCTCTGACTACGAAACAGTGGAACATCTGTTCAATGTCAGCGGTGATGGCAACGAGCTCTTTTCTGAACCTCATCAGCACTCCAACTAGGTTATTCGTCAGATTAGGACCTGTGAGAAGGACATCATTAAGAGACACACCTTGATGTTTGGCGCTTGAGTCGAAAACAACCCTAATTTGATTAGGTCTCCATGGGTGATACACTCCAAACGAGTGTACCAGCACTCGTCGTTCTTCCCTAAGGATAGAGCTGGTTCTGCATGGTTGTTGCAGAATATTTTGTCGATAAAGGCAACAATGTGTTCTCTCATCTCAGGCTTACTGTTCATGGTACGCTGAAGAGAGTTAAATCTAGATAGAGCTTGTTCCCTATTGTTCGGGAGTCTCACCCTGGTAGCTCGGAAGGGTAATGGAGAAAACCAAGTGATTGGTTTCGTCTTTAAGGAACTCATTGTCCATTATCTTGATAAATTCTCTGTCCTCTACTGACAAAGCTACTTTATCATCGTCCTTGCTTGTGTGAAAGACTAATCTTCCCAAGTTGTCGGCAAAGGAGGGAGGAATGTCGTCAGGTGGTTGTATGAGGTCTGGAGGCTTCTCTTTCACCTCATAGTGATGAGGGCAAGGCTTAATGCAAGTTGTGCGTCCATCTCCACGAACGTACGTTTTGAAAGAGCGGATTCTTGGTTGATCCAAGCATACATTTCCTATGACCACCCATCCCAAGTCCAGTCTCTGGGCGTATGGTGCATAGTCGGGACCATTACACTGTTGACGCACCTTGTGTACCCTTAGATTGTCTCTGCCAAGCAGGAGTAGAATCTCAGCGTTGTTGTCCATAGGTGGGATAACGTTGGCTAGGTGCCTTAGGTGTGGATAGTGAAATTCAGCTTCCGGGGTAGGAATTTCATCCCTATGGTTGGGTATTTGATCGCATTCGATCAGCATCGGTAGAGGTATTTCCGTATTTCCACTGACGGAACAAACAATGAATCCTTGTGCCCTCCTGCCGCTAGTCTCTATGCGACCCGAGCAGGTGTTTAAGATGTAGGGTTCTGACGGTCCCTTTATTCCAAAGGCTTCATTTAGGCCCTGCTAGGGAGCGGTTGCTTTGGTCGTCAATGATGGCATACATTTTTACTGCCTTTTCTAGTAGCCCCTCCGGGTAGACCTTGATTAGGCATATGCGGGCACAACATTTCTCACTCTGGCCCTCCCACATACGTCCAAGCATGAGCAGGAAACAGCAGTGGCTGTGTTAGCGTGGTTCTGGGGCTCCCCGCCATGACTTTGAGCAGGACTGGTGGTGACAGCAGCCGGCGAATCCCTTGTGAGTGGAGTTGGGTGCATAGCTGAGGCATGTCTTTCACTACGACACTCCTCACACTTGATAAAGGATTTACAGTCCTTAGCCATCTGCTCCAATGAAGCACAGCACCTGAAACATACCCCAAGCTCGGTGAGGACTTTCTCACGCTCCTGTATGGTTTTGGATCTAAATCCTCTGCATTTGTTCAGTGAGTGTGGTTCTTTATGAATGGGACATTCACGGTTGAAGGCCTTGTCTCCTGATGAGGTAGTGTACTGTTTACCAGTGGGTACTGCAGATGATGGTAGGTTAGTCTTTCTAACATTCACGCTGCTCTTAAAATCTCTGTGTTTATGCACAATACTTTCATACCTTGATGATGGTGTCACTGAAGCTGTAGTATTGAACTCCAGGAAGTCGAGGCTGGGGTCATTCCTCATCTGGGACTGTTCATCGGTGAACCTACAGAAATGAATAAATGGGGGAAAATGACATCATGCACTCTTTTGTACCTTGAGACTAATGCCGCGCACTTCTCTTGCAGGCTGTATGGTAACTTCATGACAATTGGGTTCACCCCATGGGCTGTATCCAGGTAGTACAGCCCGAACAGCACACAGGGTCAAAGTTTGCTCAATGATAATGTATAGGGGGCGGACCGAACATTGCATATGTTGCGGACCGAACATTGCATATTCGCTGGCGAATAGTTCGGGACATCTCTAATTATCTACACACATGACAGATCACTTACCAATAAGCTGTAACATTATCACATTGAGAAATATGTTTTTCTATGCTTATAAGCTAACATATATTACTGGTGTCTTTATCATCATATATTGTGTTTGTGAATAAAGCGGTAATATGTAGATTAGCTTTCTGAGCATATCTCAGTGTAGTGAAGCTATAGTACATAGTCTACAGTCGTGGCCAAAAGTTTTGAGAATTACATAAATATTGGAAATTGGAAAAGTTGCTGCTTAAGTTTTTATAATAGAAATTTGCATATACTCCAGAATGTTATGAAGAGTGATCAAATGAATTGCATAGTCCTTCTTTGCCATGAAAATTAACTTAATCCCAAAAAAAACTTTCCACTGCATTTCATTGATGTCATTAAACGACCTGCTGAGATCATTTCAGTAATCGTCTTGTTAACTCAGGTGAGAATGTTGACGAGCACAAGGCTGGAGATCATTATGTCAGGCTGATTGGGTTAAAATGGCAGACTTGACATGTTAAAAGGAGGGTGATGCTTGAAATCATTGTTCTTCCATTGTTAACCATGGTGACCTGCAAAGAAACGCGTGCAGCCATCATTGCGTTGCATAAAAATTGCTTCACAGGCAAGGATATTGTGGCTACTAAGATTGCAAACAAGAGTAGGATATGGCGGCACTGCATATATCAGGTGAGTCAAACCGGCCCTGTATACTGGCTCAAATAACGGCACTGCAGTGAACATATACTTCGTACGTGGTGCTCAGCATGAAAAGGAGGAGCTGGGTCAGATGCAACAATGTAGAAGAAATAACTGAGAAAGTATGTGGCACTCACCGAAGTATGCAAAATGTTGCTCTTTATTAATCCTCCATTCAGGACCAAGTGAGTGGGGTGCTGGGACGGACAGGCTCCTGCAGATGATTAGCGGCTACGGCCGTTTAGCGCAGTGTATCGCGCTTCTTCTGGCCGCTCTACTCGTCATAGCGCAATACTGCGCCATATATAGGCGACCCTTCAGGGACCCTTTGGACCCGGGATTTAAATATTACAGTTCAAATAGCCAGAGGCTAATAAGTTCCCGTTTAAGGTCTATTTTAAAACATAACATTTACTTCTTTATTAAAAGATCTATGGGAAGAAAAGAAAATGTTCTTAAAAATAAAATGCAGTTTAGCTCTACGGCACTGGGGTGATATGATAATTATATCATTATTAGTGCTTCTATTTGCAGTCTCTTTTCCTGTGTTTTTCTTTTCCCTGTCTTTGGAGATCGGATATCACTCTATTTTTTTTTGCAGTACACTAACACATGGACACTGAGTCACAGCTTCACTTGCCTAAAACCTAAATGGCAGCTCCCCCTTTGATAGTAGCTCCATTCCCCTGAAGACGCCACAGTAGGGGTAAAACATGTTGGGGGAGCTGCCATTTAGGTTTTAGGCAAGTGAAGCTGTGACTCAGTGTCCATGTGTTAGTGTACTGCAGGCACGGAGCACTTGGACACAAACGGCAGGGGAAACTCTAACCTAGTAGCAAACTAGGAAGGAAGGGAGGAAAAGGATATCATAGGAAAATAATCTTAGACAGGTATATGGAGACAGAAAGCAGATAGCTCACCATGTCAACAGATAGAGAAAAAATAGAGTGATATCCGATCTCCAAAGACAGGGAAAAGAAAAATACAGGAAAAGAGACTGCAAATAGAAGCACTAATAATGATATAATTATCATATCACCCCAGTGCCGTAGAGCTAAACTGCATTTTATTTTTAAGAAAATTTTCTTTTCTTCCCATAGATCTTTTAATAAAGAAGTAAATGTTATGTTTTAAAATAGACCTTAAACGGGAACTTATTAGCCTCTGGCTATTTGAACTGTAATATATAGGCGACGCCCCACAGCCGGTATCATGTGCGGCAGCTGTGCGCCGCCAGTGGGTGACGTAAAAACATATATATGACGGGGGAAAAGAGAAAAAAACAAAACACACAGATACATGAATAAGCAGCAAAGGTTGGGTTAAATCGCGCTGGCAATACAGTCATTCCACATGCAATATTCACTTTTGTATGTGACAATCTTAGTCTATACAGCGCCATAAGGAGAGAGCTAGGCGCGAGGGAGTTAATCTCTTAAAGGGACCTGAGGCCTATTATCCAAAAAACTGGCTCACACCTGAAACTGAATTTCTTGGCATCTCACTCTTAAAGGAACACGGACATGTCGTTCCTATCGTTCAGTCCTGCCGCGCCAGTGGCTTTGGTAAGAAGAATCCACCTTGCTTCCCTCTGCAGGAGCAGCCGGTGGCGATCCCCTCCCCTAGGGATGGATCGAACCTGTTCCACTCCTGCAAAGGAAAGACAACGCGGACGGCCACCATGCGCGGCCCTGACATGCTCAATCAGGCGGGGACATCCTCTACCTGAACGAACGGAATTGACATGTTCTCATATTCGCTCGAAGAGTGGGCGAATTGTTTTACCGATATAGAATCTATTACATGGACAAAATACGGCGTACACGACATAGGGTGTCTGACACGTTATGAAGTCCCGTACCACATGTTGAACCCCTCCTATTTGCAGCCACTTACTAGACACATTTAATGCGCAAAAAGAGCAATGCCCATATTTATGATTGCCTTCAGGTTTTTTGCTGGTGAGCCACGTCTCCACCTGAGACGTGCGGAATACGCTATTCACCAGTTTATCTTTAAGGGTTGCGCATTTTCTGAATGTGACTAATGGTCGCTGACTAGAGAGGTTGCTCAAAGCTGGATCCCCTTTTAGAAGGTCCCAATTCTCATATATTACCCGCTTAATGATATCTGCGGCAGGACTGTACTTAAATGCAAAGGCAAAGCGGGGCCGCTCAGTATTTCTGTTCTTTTCCACCAGCAATGTGCTACGGTCAAGTGCAGCAGCCTTCCGTAGGGCTGCTGAGACTATTCCCAGCGGGCAACCCCGATCCATAAGTCGGTTGCTGAGCTCTTCAGCTTGCCTGTGGAACCCGGCTTCAGTGTCGTTGATCCTCCTCAAACGGACAAATTGTCCGTATGGGACGGCTTTCTTCACCGATGGCGGGTGAAAGCTGGTCTGGTGAAGCAGCGAATTGGTCGCTGTGGGCTTGCGAAAGCCCGTGGTGTGTAATACACCATCCCTCACTGTAATACGCACATCCAGGAAGTCAAGCGACTCACCCCCAAAATTGAGGGTGAATCGCATGTTCATCCTGTTGTGCGTGTTGAGGTAATCCACAAACTTGCGGCACAACTCCTCGCCACCTGACCAGACCAGAAAAATATCGTCCACATAGCGTAGAAATAGATGCATAAACCGCAGGAAGGGGTTACCCACCGAAAATATGTAAGTCTCTTCAAATACCGTCGGGTACAGGTTCGCAAATGTGCACGACACGGGCGTGCCCATTGCGGTACCTAGTACCTGGCGGTACCATTGACCATCAAACTGGAACACATTGCTGGTGAGGACCAGTTCCAGTGCCTCCATGATGAAGCTGTTAAACGTGGCATCTTTATCACTCATACTCAGTACTATGTTAACAGCCCGGAGTCCTAGATCGTGAGGGATCCTGGTATACAGACTCTCGACGTCCAAGGACACCAGGCAGAACTCCCTCCGCCACTCAAAGTGTTGGAGTGCTCGGAGGAAGTCCCCGGTGTCCTTGAGATACGTCGGAGTCCCCACAAGGAGTGGCCTGAGGAGCCAGTCCACATAGCCAGATAGTGGTTCCGTCACTGACCCAATCCCGGCCAATATGGGGCGGCCTGGGGGCTGGGTCAGCGACTTGTGAATTTAATTGCCTACCTGCCTCCTCCATATAATACTCCCTGGTCATCAGGACCACGTTCCCTCCCTTGTCGGCCGGCTTAATAATGATATTATCCTGTTGTTTCAACCACAAAAGGGCCCGATACTCTTCCCCAGTGACATTCGGGGGTGCTGCTGGGTAAATCAGCGCAAGTATCTCTCTCAACACCCGTTTGTGGAACAGGTCTATCGCTGAGCCTGCCGGCATGGGAGGAAGGAAAGTGGACCCGATGCCACTGGTATACTTATCTACCTTACTGCCACTACTGTCTAACGTGTCTGTCTCCATGCTACCTAGAAACTGGATACACTGTATCTCCTCTTCATTGAAGCGACCCTTAAGATGGAAATCGGTCCCTGTAATTGTCGCTGGGATTTCCCCTGGCAACTGAAGTGCATTGCTAGAGGGGGATTCAGCAAACATTTTTTTCAAGAATAATTTGCGGATAGACAGGAACAAGTCAATCTCAAAGTCCACAGGGCTGAACTGCTCAGCTAGGCTGAATCCCAACCCTCGATTGAGGAGGGGGATGCAGCCCGGGGGCAGTTCTAAGCCCGTGAGTCCTGCCGCAGATATCATTAAGCAGGTAATATATGAGAATTGGGACCTTCTAAAAGGGGATCCAGCTTTGAGTAACCTCTCTAGTCAGCGACCATTAGTCACATTTAGAAAATGCGCAACCCTTAAAGGGAACCTGTCATGTGGAAATTTGATTATAATCTAACTAATTATATACAATCATTAACTACTAAAAAGTGCCTTAGATGTATTCACTTACTGGTGTGACAGATGGTTACCTCATAATATACACACAAAGATGCCGCATGCCACATGCTAATGAGCTGATTTGAGTCCAGCGTGATGTCATTGAGTCCAGCGTATATTTAATTCAGAGCTATAGCCACTCCCCTGCCCACCTGCTGCTGGTTCATATGGAAACAAACTGTCACTCAGCAGCAGGTGGGCGGGGAGAGTCAGGAGATCATGAATATTCATGACTCATCATTATCAGCTGGAGCTTTTCAATACAAGATGTTGGCAGATTGACTGGGTCAATTAAAGAAAGTGACCCAGCATTGTGCTAAGAGAATGAATCACTTATTTATGTTGCCCTTAGTTAGGACACCATAAAACTGGTGACAGGTTCCCTTTGAAGATAAACTGGTGAATAGCGTATTCCGCACGTCTCAGGTGGAGACGTGGCTCACCAGCAAAAAACCTGAAGGCAATCATAAATGTGGGCATTGCTCTTTTTGCGCATTAAATGTGTGTAGTAAGTGGCTGCAAATAGGAGGGGTTCAACATGTGGTACGGGACTTCATAACGTGCCGGACACCCTATGTCATGTACGCCGTATTTTGTCCATGTAATAGATTCTATATCGGTAAAACAATTCGCCCACTCTTCGAGCGAATACAAGAACATGTCAATTCAGTTCGTTCAGGTAGAGGATGTCCCCGCCTGATTGAGCATGTCAGGGCCGCGCATGGTGGCCGTCCGCGTTGTCTTTCCTTTGCAGGAGTAGTACAGATTCGATCCATACCTAGGGGAGGGGATCGCCACCGGCTGCTCCTGCAGAGGGAAGCAAGGTGGATTCTTCTTACCAAAGCCACTGGCGCGGCAGGACTGAACGATAGGAACAACATGTCCGTGTTCCTTTAAGAGTGAGATGCCAAGAAATTCAGTTTCAGGTGTGAGCCAGTTTTTTGGATAATAGGCCTCAGGTCCCTTTAAGAGATTAACACCCTCGCGCCTAGCTCTCTCCTTATGGCGCTGTATAGACTAAGATTGTCACCATACAAAAGTGAATATTGCATGTAGAATGGCTGTATTGCCAGCGCAATTTAACCCAACCTTTGCTGCTTATTCATGTATCTGTGTGTTTTGTTTTTTTCTCTTTTCCCCCGTCATATATATGTTTTTACGTCACCCACTGGCGGCGCACAGCTGCTGCACATGATACCGGCTGTGGGGCGTCGCCTATATATGGCGCAGTATTGCGCTATGACGAGTAGAGCGGCCAGAAGAAGCGCGATACACTGCACGAAACGGCCGTAGCCGCTAATCATCTGCAGGAGCCTGTCCGTCCCAGCACCCCACTCACTTGGTCCTGAATGAAGGATTAATAAAGAGCAACATTTTGGATACTTCGGTGAGTGCCGCATACTTTCTTAGTTATTTCTTATACATTGTTGCTACTAAGATTGCACCTCAATCAACAATTTATAGGATCATCAAGAACTTCAAGGAAAGAGGTTCAATTCTTGTTAAGAAGGCTTCAGTGCGTCCAAGAAAGTCCAGCAAGCGCCAGGATCGTCTCCTAAAGAGGATTCAGCTGCGGGATCGGAGTGCCACCCGTGCAGAGCTTGCTCAGGAATGGCAGCAGGCAGGTGTGAGCGCATCTGCACGCACAGTGAGGCGAAGACTTTTGGAAGATGGCCTGGTGTCAAGAAGGGCAACAAAGAAGCCACTTCTCTCCAAAAAAAACATCAGGGACAGATTGATCTTCTGCAGAAAGTATGGTGAATGGACTGCTGAGGACTGGGGCAAAGTCATATTCTCTGATGAAGCCTCTTTCCGATTGTTTGGGGCATCTGGAAAAAGGCTTGTCCGGAGAAGAAAAGGTGAGCGCTACCATCAGTCCTGTGTCATGCCAACAGTAAAGCATCCTGAGACCATTCATGTGTGGGGTTGCTTCTCATCCAAGGGAGTGGGCTCACTCACAATTTTGCCCAAAAACACAGCCATGAATAAAGAATGGTACCAAAACACCCTCCAACAGCAACTTCTTCCAACAATCCAACAACAGTTTGGTGAAGAAAAATGCATTTTCCAGCACGATGGAGCACCGTGCCATAAGGCAAAAGTGATAACTAAGTGGCTCGGGGACCAAAACGTTGACATTTTGGGTTCATGGCCTGGAAACTCTCCAGATCTTAATTCCATTGAGAACTTGTGGTCAATCCTCAAGAGGCGGGTGGACAAACAAAAACCCACTAATTCTGACAAACTCCAAGAAGTGATTATGAAAGAATGGGTTGCTATCAGTCAGGAATTGGCCCAGAAGTTGATTGAGAGCATGCCCAGTCGAATTGCAGAGGTCCTGAAAAAGAAGGGCCAACACTGCAAATACTGACTCTTTGCATAAATGTCATGTAATTGTCGATAAAAGCCTTTGAAACGTATGAAGTGCGTGTAATTATATTTCACTACATCACAGAAACAACTGAAACAAAGATCTAAAAGCAGTTTAGCAGCAAACTTTGTGAAAACTAATATTTGTGTCATTCTCAAAACTTTTGGCCACGACTGTATATGATATGTAGATGCTATGACACAGCTCTGCCCTCAGCATGTCTAGCCCTGTTAATCAAGGGGAGGGGGGAGTGTAGCACAGGGGGTGTTATAAAGCAGCAATGAAATGATTCAGCCCCCACCTCCTGGTGCTCCAGGCAGTATGTCTAGTTTAATAGGGTAGATCCTGGTGACAGAGCCACTTTAAATAAAGGTACACAAAACCTGGTTACTGACAAATCAGTTCTTCTGATGAAAGATTAGCTAGTGTTAACCATGCCTCAATGTAAACATTTCAAAAGACCTCATAAGACATGTTAGGCTAGTTTCACACTAGCGTTTACCATCTTCCGGATGCTACCTGACACCCGCTGGCCCTATTGACTATAATGAGGACCGGCTGAGATCTGGTCACAACCTGGCAAACATGTCAAGAATCGGCTAGACGAAAACTGCTGCACTTAACGGTTTTCATCTGGCCGATTCTCTGCATTTTGCCTCTGCCGGTACCCTTTATAGTCAAAAGGGGCCATGCTTTGTAGGATTTTCCAGCTTCAGATTCAGACATCTCCAGCATACTGCTCCCTGTCAGACCAGCCTGCCGGAGATGGTAAATGCTAGTATGAAACTAGCCTTCTAGAGACACATGGAAGCTGGAAAATCCTATAAAGCATGGATATAACGTGGGTCTACATTATTTTACAGTTAGACAAATTGTCTACAAATGTAGAATATTTAGGACAACAGGCAATCATGAAAGAAGTATGAAAGAATCTAAGGGTAACAGCAAAAGACCTACTGAAGACTATAAACCACAGAAACCTCTGTTTATGTGTCCACTATTAGAAAAAACTGAAGGACACCACAAAGATAGTCACTGCTGCCCAAAAATCATTGCAGTGTGGCTCAAGTTTGTCCAAGACCACCCCGGATGGTGCACAATGCTTTTGGGAAATGTTTCATAGACAGATGAGACTAAAATGGAATGATTAGCACAAATGCACAACAATATATTTCGAGCATAGACAACACTGGACACCAACACCAAGTTTGGTCAGGGAATGTTTCCTGGAAGAATTTTTTTTGGAACACCCAAGAAAAACCAAAGATAATAAATTTCATTTCACATAATTCAACTTTGAGTAAAATTGTACAATTGTGGCCTTCACTTTTTCTGGGAACGCTAGTAACCTTTATATCTGCCGAATAGATAAATAAATCTATCCTCAAGCATTTTTTGACGGAAACGGGGTTGAATTGTAGTCTATTTGCATTGTACCAACAGAATCCTCCAGTATATTTAGATTTTCTCATATCATCTCTAATAAATTGACTATCCACCTTCAATTCACCAACCTTGTGCGGACAACTGTTGCATTGCTACAGTCTCCTGTAAGGTAAAGTTTTCAGCTGATGAGAACTTGTTGAAATCAGTTATAATCACATGTAGTGTGGACATTTTTGAAACCATTGAAGCTTTGTCCATTAGTGAATTAGAAACTGCAGCCTCTTATTCTGCAATACAGAGGTTTTGTATTACCATCCCTTTTCCTCCTTCAGGAGCACCTCCAATGAGCATTAACGGTGCCAAAGGATCCACCAAGCAATACCAAGCAGAATGGCCAGCTCAGTTTGGAAGCATTCAAGGCCAAGCACAAATGGTGGAGCACAGCCAGACAGGTAAGTTTTAGCATTGCGGAAGTGACTTCACATCTGCTCAACATACACCCACCATCCTTTCATTTTACAACATCTCATGGTTGCTATTTTGCTGACCAGCCCATAAGAATTGGTGTAATAGAAGTTGCTTCTTCTCTTCAGCTCTGAACACATTAGGTGGACATTCAGAGAGTGGAATGAAAAGGACACCATGACATCATGAAACCAGAATATCAAGACAGGAGCATTTTTAAAATGTTGGCAATCGAAAAATGTGTTTTGTGTGATCTTTTATGAAGTGTAGTGTGAAATTTCATTTTCAGATTTTTTATTTTTTTTTTGCATGTAATGCATACTTCATGTTACCTGTATTTTTTGCCCATTTTAACCAACGGTTATTGTTAAATTATAATTGTCTAAAAATACAATTTTAATATTTATTATACAATAATAATTGTGCAAATTAGAAAAAAAGAAATATGAATAAAATGTAGTACAAGTCAGGATTTGATCCAAGTAAGCTAACAGGCAATGAAAGGTACATGGTAGGATAATTCCTCTATTTAGGTATCTCTATCTTGAGGATTTAAATGTATGCTGATGATTCTGCTTTCTTGTATATTCCTCCACCCAAATGTGATGATCTTGAGATCTTCATTCAGTTGTTTTATAATTGTGTAAAGAATGTCAGCAGGATCCTGAACAATATTGATATGTATGTAATACACAGGGAAGCCTGAAAGACAAACCAAGGCACAATACATAATGGAAATGGAGAAACAAGACATGGTGGAATCTAGTGAGAAGCTTCAGTAGATGTTTCTTATCCACCCAGTATTTTATGCTTACAAGTTCAACCTGTATTATAAGGGTTTTTTTCTGGCCAGTAAAAAATTCTCTCAGCTGTGGAAAGAGTGACATGATTTTGTCATGTGCCAGCATCACAAGGATGGCACTTCATAGCAGGGGAAGAAATAGACAGCAAAAGAGTTCCTGTCCAAGAACAATGTAGTGTCCTTCAGCATGGATCAAAGCCATGCATCAAAGTTTGGCAGACAAACAACATTTATCACCTATCAACCCAGGTTGAATGGGATGGAACTGCAATACCTGACACAGACTATGGATAATAGTTTTACTGTTTCTGAATTTAAAAAAACTGACATTTTTCTAAGCTCATGCGACCTCTTGAGGCTTCAAAGTCACTGCACTATCTCATTTAATAGAGAATGGTGTATCTAGCAAATTTCTAAATCACTTCATTTAAATATGTCTGCATCCACTTGAAAATAAGTTAAAGTCATGGCCACAAGGGGTCCCCTGCATGTTGTCAGCAAGATCCATCCCTGGTTACAGAGACAGAATATGGCTGGCAGGAAGTGGGGGCCTGTCAGAGCTAGTTCAGATTGTGAGCCTGATAAAACAATTGCTTCTACGCAACTTCTGAACATTACAGGAGCCTTCTGCATTTCTGTAAGTGTGATCTCCAACTACTTAGCTTTTCTGTGAGCTCCAGAGCTGAAAACAAATGTAGTGGAAAGTACGGGAAGTGAGGTCACTGCATACTGTACACTTCTGGCAGAAGGGAGACACCCCCTGCTTGTAAGTGAAATGCATCTAGCTATGCAGCAAAGACAGGGCATTGTATGGCTGAAAAACACTAAGAAAACCCAGATATAACTCTTCCTTCACAGTTATGATTGTACAAAGCACAGCCATTATGCAAACTTTTTTTTTTTTCTAAACTCAGGTATGATTTGTAAAGTATGCTTTGGTCACTTGGTGGATTCTTAGTCACTCAGTGGAAAAAGTCTTAAAATTAAGTTACCATTATGTGGGATCCTCCAGAACCAGCATATGTGAGACTTGGTCCAGCAACATTTGTCCAGAAAATAGATGTATTTCTCACAACTGTGGCCCTAGAAGAAGTAAATGAAATGGTCTTACTATTTGAAGACCTGAGTATGTTCATTAGTTTAATCTATTGTAACGGGGAACCGGCGATGCACTTCCCCTCTGCAGCGCCGCCGGCATCCCGCGAGGACGGGGAGAACCCGGCTGCACACGCTTCCTGGGCGTGGCCGGCGTCCTCCATCCCCTAGGCAATGAGCATGTGGGGAACTGAGTGCCAATATTGATGAGTGCTCAGCTGTTCTGAGTTGCGGGGGATGGGTCATGTGAGGCTGGCCACGTCACTTGACCCATCAGGAGGACCTATTTAAACAGGTAACCTGCTGGCCACAGGTTGCCTGTGATTGGTCTTGCTACCCTTACCAGCAGTCTTCTATTGTGCATTTCTGTGTTCTTGGACCTCAGCTCTGTTTTTGATCTCGACCTTGTGACCTCCCTGGATTTGACGTGACCTCTTGGAATCTGACTCCGGATTGTGTTTTGACCTCGTTATTGTATTGCTCCCTGTTTTCCTGCGTGACCTCCTGGCTTTGACTTTGGCTTGCCTGACTCTGTTACGGTATTCCTCTTATCTTCTTAGGCCCCTGTATGTATATAAGCGAGGGACCACCGCCAAGTTGTACGCCGTCGGTTAGGATGGGCGGTGCAAGTAGACAGAGGTCCGGTGGAGTTTAGGACAGCACTTATCCCTCCCCTCTGTCATGACACTATTCTAGTTTGTTCGCAAAACTAGGCCCATTTACCCTATATTAGCCCAGTGGTCCGTGCCAGCGCTGCTGCCCCTGCCCGTGGGCAGGGGCTCCGGGCTACCTCTTTCCCTCCTGCTGCCATGCGCCGTGCTGACAAGCGCGGGCAGCAGGTAGCTTAACTGTTGCATCTGTGCTGCATGCAAGAGTTTACTTCCTGCTGGAGACCTGTACTGTTGTTAGGGCTTGCATGGGTGTGTCTCTCCTCACTTGTGAGGCAGCACGTACACGTCCTCTGTCTCACCAACCTATGTCTGGATTGCAGGAAGTATTTAAAGGTGCTTCCTAACACAGGAAGATGCCTGAGATACTCATGGTCACTAGCTTGCCTAGTTCCAAATGTGTAGGTGTTTTTCAAGTTCTGCTTTGCTGTGTACCGGACCCTGCTTTTGTAATTATCGGATTTTGCCTGTTTGCCGCCTGCCTCTGACCTTGGACTTCGTTTACGAACCATGCCTGTTTGCCACCTGCCTCTGACCTCAGACATCGTTTACGGACCTTGCTTGTTTGCCGCCTGCCTATGACCTCGGATTTCATTTACGGACCTTGCTTGATCTCTGCCTGCCCTGATCGTGTACTTCCCCTCGGTGCTTGCAGCGGTATCTATGACCACCTGGTCAGCTGCCACTGACTTGGGGACTGCTCTGGAGTGGCAACTGGAAACTACCCTAATGGCCCAAGCCTATCCTCACCATCAGAGACTCTAGTGAAGACCAGGTAGTTGCTTAGTCATGCCCTCCAGAGTATAGCCAGTCAGTGGCGCAGTAGGTCCACGCCCGCTTGCATAACACCCTATTACCTGAGTTGGATGTTTGAGATGTTTTTCCCTGGTGCGATCCAGGTCACCTCCACACTAGTTTTGGTGTTGTCAGATGTGTGACTCACTGCACTCTGTAAAAAATATGTAACATTTAGATGGTTATAATAATCTTAATTCAATAAAATACAAAATTTTACATTAACAAACTGAAATGCTGTGGATTTCCTACTGCAGATTTTCGTGTAATAAATCCACAGTATTTTACAGCACCAGCAAAGTGGATGAGATTTTAGAAATTGTAAAAAATTTGCAACGTAATTTGCTGTGCAGATTTGAGATATGCAGCTTGTCAATTTATACTGAGGGTTTCCCATGTGAATTTCATCCTTTGCAATGGAGAGGGTGAAATCCACAGTCATCTGTGTGGCAAAAAACGCATACAATACATGCAGTTTTTGCCATAGTTTTTGCCACAGTTTTGGCAAAGTACGCAACAGGATTTTTTGCTGTATTTTTCATCACATGTGGTTATATACATTTTCAGTCGCTGTAGGCCAAATGCCCCCTATATACATACATACTCAGCTTGGCACAGCTGAGCACGAATGTATATTCAATTGAGAAATGTTAGAAAGTCACTGTCAGTTGGCTTTGCTGGTGGCTTATCCCTTAGGACAAGCATGCTCAACCTGCGGCCCCACAGCGGTTGTAAAACAACTCCCACAATGCCCTGCTGTAGGCTGATAGATGTAGGCTGTTCAGGCATGCTGGGAGTTGTAGTTTTGCAACAGCTGGAGGGCCGCAGGTTGAGCATGCCTGCCTTAGGAGAACAAAAGAATCGGACATTAAAACTGAAAGTGCCTGATCCTTCTCTCATCCATTACCAGCTGCAGTGTGGAAGCATTTTAGTGTCAATACCCTGTCCTCACAACCTTCTGTTAAACTTCATACAGATCACCACTGGTCATCTGCAGGAGAATACAGGCATGGCAATGAATCATATCACACTTGTTCTCGTGGGGTTGTGAAGTGCTATTGACATCATACATGTTGCTTCTTTATATACTTTGTATATCACTCATAGGAGATAGGTATATTGTCATTTTTACAAGTTTCTATCTCTGGTTATATTAATAGCTCTTACTGATTAAATGCAGCCTTAGGCTACTTTCACACTGGCGTTTCTGGGTCTGCTTGTGAGATCCGTTTCAGGGCTCTCACAAGCGGCCCAAAATAGATCAGTTCAGCCCCAATGCATTCTGAATGGATAAGGATCCATTCAGAATGCATCAATTTGGCTGCGTTTGGCCTCCGCTGCGTTTTTTAGACGGTCACTAAAACGCAGCTTTCAGCGCTTTTGTGACCGTCTGACTATGCAGGGCCTAACGGATCCGTCTAGACTTACAATGTAAGTCAATGGGGACAGATCCGTTTTTCACTGACACAATATGGTGCAATTCAAAACTGATCCGTCCGCCATTGACTTTCAATGTAAGTCAGAACAGATCCGTTTTGACTTAGACTTTTTTTTTTATGAATAATGCAAACGGAACCGTTATTAACGGATACAAGCGTTTGCATTATTCGTGGTGATCCGTCTGTGCAGATACAAGACAGATCCGCACCGAACGCCAGTGTGAAAGTAGCCTAAGTCAAGTTCACAAAAACAGACTCGCTGCAGAAATATCTGCAACTGAAAAATCCATTCCATTCATCTGAATGTTCGAGCAGCATGTACAAGCATTTCTACAAGTCCTAGTCTGACAAATGGGCCAGTGACAGAAATTTCTGCAACAGGTTAGAATTTTGGAGAAATTTACCCTAAAAACTCACCGCAGCAGTGGTGCAAGTTAGGGTCTGTACTTCTGAGCCACTGATTTGGAATGAGCCCAGAGGAGTGTTACTGTCCAGTTCACGGGCTTGGATCAGAAAACCTTCGATAGGGTACTCTTGTGATGTATTTTGGAGTGTGACTGTTACATAATATCAAGAAATAGAGGGTTTAGTTATATGACAAAAAAAAACTGTAAACCCCTTGAAGACATAGTCAGTGTATAAGGTGCCCGTACACATAGTAGCTTTTGCCACAGAGTTGAGAATACTCAGCCAAAACCATATGGGAATTGTCAGACAAAGTGTGAAAAAAAATTGCTTTACTTATTAGAAAAATGCATCGGAAACCACAGAGATTCGCAGTAAAACCATATACAGTTTTGGTTACGAGGCCCTCGCCTGCATAGCAAAGAATCGGGCACCCTCATGTTCCAAGTGTCCTAAGTGCATCTGCCTTGGTGGTGGTGCCTGTCAATTTATTAAAGACATTTATTACCTGTGATTTTCTCTCCTGACAGGTAACTGGTTTTTGACATGGTCAGAGTGTAAGGGGCACTGCTGTTCTGAGCTGGGAAACCATGGTTGGGTATCATTTCCACACAGGCTGCTTCAACTTTACCATTGGGATAAGCAGTGACTTGGAGAGGAAACAGGACAACAAGGGTGACCACAGTGTGTCGGAACGAAGGATTCATCTAGAATAGAAACAACGTTCTTAATTACATTTCTGGGTGGAAAAGTAATAACACTTTTATAATATTTTTATTATTTTGTTTAACGGAAATCTCCTTTTAAAGGGGTTGTACCACATTTTTAAGTTATCCCCTGGCTATCTCTGGCTTTGCCACAGTGTTCATTCCATTAAAGCGAGGGAACAGAACCCCATTATTGTGATTAGAGGGGTCCCAGTGGTCGGACCCCCAGCAATCAGCTCGTCATTCATTATTCACTGAAAAGGATGGGTATTCTGATCTTAACCATGAATAGCTGGAATGAAAATACTCATTAAAACATTAGGTGTTATGGAAATAACATAACATGGGAGGGAGAAGTGAAGCAATGTTAACCTGTGGTTCTTAAAGCCCACCAGTGGAATTGGTGGTGGTTCTGAAGACCCTCACTACAGATATATTACTGTGTTCAGATATCCGTCCATAAACAGCTGTTTAACCCCTTAAGGACACATGACGTACCGGTACGTCATGGCTTTAAATCGTGATGCCGGCGCCGCGGGGGTTAATCGGAACGGGATGCCGGCTGAAATCATTCAGCCGGCATCCTGTAACAATGCAGGGGGGGGGTCATTTGACCCCCCCGCATCGACGATCGCAGAAAACCGCAGGTCAATTCAGACCTGCGGTTTTCTGCGTTTCCGGTCCATTCGGGTGTCCTGTGACCCGATGAACCGGAAAAAGACTGCGATCGGTGGCGTAATTATACACCACCTATCGCAGTCCGAGGATTTGGAGAGGCGGTGCTGGCCCTGGTGCTGAACGCCGCTGTCCAGGGTGCTGATTGGTGCAGGGGAGAGAGGCGCGAGATTCAAACTTCCTGCACTCCCCTCTCCCCTCCTCTTCCTGTCCAGCACCCTGACCGTGCAGCATCGTCCAGCACCAGCTCCTGTGTCACCCAAATCGCATCCATCACCCTCCTGCACCCATCACCACCCAGGTAGGTTAGGGTCAGTGAGGGAGAGGCACCTTTAGGCAGGGATAGAAGAAAAAAGTTAAAAAAAAAAAAAAAAGCACATTTATTCCAAACTTTTTTGTTTCAGCTTTCAGACCCCTGCCACTTGCCCCCCCGCATCTCCCCCACCACCAGCCCCCCCACCCCACCAACCCCTCCACCCCCCCCCCCCCCCCCCCCGGCCCTTCCCCCACCACCACTTTTTTTTTTTCTGCGTGCGCTGACTGGCCGGCACTCTTAGCGTCCGGCCACTGTTAGCGCATCGTCCGCCCCACCGCTGATCAGCGTTGAACCGCTGATCAGCAAGTTTGAACTTTTTTTTTTTCCTAAACACTTGCCCATTTTTTTGCCTGGACTTTTTAGTACGTGAACACCCGTGCCCCCACACACACGCACATAGAATAAAGGTTTACACGCACGCACATACACACGCACACACACACACATCCATGGCCCGCCGGATGTTCTCGGTGGCGGAGGCATACGCCCAGATTGCCTCCGACTCCGAGAGCCCCAGTGAGGATGAGGATGACCCCACGTTTCTTTTGTCATCCGCATCCTCCTCATCATCATCGGATGACGATGAGCCACCAAGGCGGCGGAGACGCCGCCAGGCGGAGCTAGGGGCCCCACATGCTAGGGATCCTGTGGCCCACCCTAGTACGAGCCGCCCTGGGGTTCGTACTGGTTTCCCGGCCCACCAAATAAGCCCACCGGAGCCCCCTGCCGATGAACTTAGCTGGTGTCCCCCAGTGGACTTTGAGCCCGAGATTCCGGATTTTGCTGGCAATCCAGGAATCCAGATTCCCACAGTGGGGTTTACTGAAATTGACTTTTTTAGTTTTTTTTTCAGTAACCCACTGGTGAATCTGATGGTGGAGCAGACGAATCTGTATGCCCAACAGTTCGTCGCTCAAAACCCGGGCTCATTTTTGGCTAGACCCGGTGGCTGGACGCCGGTCAGTGCAGCAGAGATGAGGACATTTTGGGGCCTCGTGCTGCATATGGGTCTAGTGCAAAAACCCAGTGTCAGGCAATACTGGAGTAGGGACATACTCTACCAGACCCCACTGTACAGTATGGCCATGACACGCTCCCGGTTTGAGGCCATCCGGAAATGTCTGCATTATTCCGATAATGCAGCATGTCCCCCCCGAAGTGATCCTGCCTATGACCGGCTGTATAAGATACGGCCGGTCATCGATCACTTTGGGGCCACATTTCAGCAGGCCTACGTACCTGAAAGGGAGGTCGCGGTTGATGAGTCTCTCGTTGCGTTCAAGGGGTGACTCAGTTTCCGCCAATACATTCCCACAAAGCGGGCGAGGTATGGCGTGAAGCTATACAAAATTTGTGAGAGTACCTCAGGGTACACTTACAAATTTCGTGTGTACGAGGGGCGAGATTCCCGGATTCAACCCCCAGAATGTCCCCCCACTCTGGGTGTTACCGGGAAACTCGTGTGGGACCTTATGTACCCACTGCTGGATAAGGGTTACCACTTGTACGTGGACAACTTTTATACCAGCATTCCCTTGTTCAGGTCCCTTGCCGCCAGATCCACGTTCGCTTGTGGGACCGTGCGGAAAAATCAACGCGGCCTCCCTGCCCACCCCCTCCAGGTACCTATCCCCAGGGGTGAGACCCATGCCCTTACCAGTGGAAGCCTGTTGCTGGTCAGGTATAAGGACAAGAGGGATGTCCTTATGCTGTCCACAATCCACAGTAACAGCACCACCCCCGTCTCTGTGCGAGGTACCGCGGCAACGGTCCTCAAGCCCGATTGTATCGTCGACTACAATCGGTATATGGGAGGAGTTGATCTCTCTGATCAAGTCCTCAAGCCATATAATGCCATGCGCAAAACCCGGGCATGGTACAAAAAAGTTGCGGTCTACTTGGTACAGGTTGCCATGTACAACTCTTTTGTACTATCCCGAAGCGCTGGCAGCACAGGGACATTCCTCCAATTCTATGAGGCAGTCCTCAAGGCCCTGATCTTTTCGGATCGGGAAAGAGCAGTCCGGAGTACCTCGGGAACTGGAGGCGCCCGGATCGTCCCTGGCCAACACTTTCCAGGTGTGGTCCCCCATACTGGAAAGAAGGGACGAACCCAAAAAAGATGCAGAGTATGTCACAAGAGGGGGATACGGAAGGACACCACCACTCAATGTGACACTTGCCCCGATCATCCGGGCCTCTGCGTTATCGATTGCTTCAGGGAGTATCACACTTCCATGGAGTACAAAATTTTTATAATCTCCAACAGTCCCCTAGAGAACATAAAAAACTATGTCTCTTAGACTTTGGAGACACAGAAAAAAATTTTTTTCCCCAAAAAAATATTAGTTTTAGTGCTGGCATCCTCAAACTGCGGCCCTCCAGATGTTGTAAAACTATAACTCCCAGCATACCCAGACAACCTACAGCCATCAGCAGGGCATGGTGGGAATTGTAGTTTTACAACATCTGGAGGGCCGCAGATTTAGGATGCCTGCTTAGTGTCTCCAAAGTCTGAGAGCCATACATATTGGGCATCGTCGTGTGCGTAAAAGTCGTCGCTATAAAAATAACATTTGACCAAACCCCTCGGATTAACAGCGTTAAAAATATAAAATAAAAACGGTGCCAAAACACCCATTTTTGGGCAAAATTTCCATTTGAATCCTTTTTTTCCAGTAATAAAGCAAGGGTTAACAGCCAAAAAAACTCAATATTTTTTTGGCCCTGATTCTGTAGTTTGCAGAAACACCCCATATGTCGTCGTAAATGGCTATATAGCCGCACGGCAGGGCATAGAACGAAGGGAACTCCATATGGTTTATGGAAGGCAGATTTTGATGGACAGTTTTTTTTTTGACACCATGTCCCATTAGAAGCCCCCCCTGATGTAGCCTAGACTAGAAACTCCAAAAAAGTGACCCCCATCTAAGAAACTACACCCCTCAAGGTATTCAAAAGTTACTTTACAAACTTTGTTAACCCTTTAGGTGTTCCACAAAACTAAATAGCGAATGTAGAAAAATTTTAGAATTTTATTTTTTTGTTACCTTGCCTCAAAAAGGTGTAATATAGAGCAACCAAAAATCATATTTACCCCTAAAATAGTCCCAAAACAACAACCACCTTATCCCGTAGTTTCCTAGATGGGGTCACTTTTATGGAGTTTCTACTCTAGGGGTGCATCAGGGGGCTTGAAAGGGTACATGGTGTAAATAAACCAGTCCAGAAAAATCTGCCTTCCAAAAACCGTATGGCATTCCCCTTCTTCTATGTCCTGCCGTTTAGCCAAATAGTAGTTTACGACCACATTTGGGGTGTTTCTGCGAACTACAGAATCAGGGCAACCCATTTTGAGTTTTGTTTGGCTGTTAACCCTTGTTTTACTCCTGGAAAAAATAGATTATATTGGAAAATTTTCAAAAAAATAGAAATTTCTAAATTGTTTCTCCATCTGCCATTAACTCTTGTGGAACACCTAAAGGGTTAACAAAGTTTGTAAACCCAGTTTTGAATACCTTGAGGGGTGTACTTTCTTAGATGGAGTCACTTTTTTGAAATTTCTATTCTAGGGGTGCAACAGGGGGCTTCAAATGGGACATGGTATAAACAAAACCAGTCCTGCCAAATCTGCCTTCCAAAACCCATATGGTGTTCCCCTCCTTCTATGTGCTACCGTTCGGCCAAACAGTAGTTTACGACCACATATGGGGTGTTTTTGCAAACTACAGAATCAGGGCAACCCATTTTGAGTGTTGTTTGGCAGTTAACCCTTGTTTTACTCCTGGAAAAAATGTATTATATTGGAAAATTTTCCAAAAAATAGAAATTTCAAAATTGTTTCTCCATCTGCCATTAACTCTTCTGGAAGACCTAAAGGGTTAATAAAGTTTGAAAAAACAGTTTTGGATACCTTGAGGGGTGTAGTTTCTAGAATGGGGTCATTTTTGGGAGGTTTCTATTATCTAAGCCTCACAATATGACTTCAAACCTGAACTGGTCCATAAAAAGTGGGATTTTGAAGATTTTTGAAAAATTTCAAAATTTGCTTCTAAACTTCTAAGCCTTGTAACATCCCCAAAAAATAAAATATCATTTCCAAAATGCTACAAACATGAAGTAGACATATGGAGAATGTAAAGTCATAACAATTTTTGGGGGTATTACTATGTATTACAGAAGTAGAGAAACTGAAACTTTGAAATTTGCAAATTTTTCAAAATTTTTGGTAAAAATTGTATTTTTTTATGCAAAAAAATTAACTTTTTTGACCCAATTTTAGCAGTGTCATGAAGTACAATATGTGATGAAAAAACAATCTCAGAACGGCCTGGGTAAGTCAAAGCGTTTTAAAGTTATGAGCACTTAAAGTGACACTGGTCAGATTTTCAAAAAATGGCCTGGTCCTTAAGGTGAAATAAGGCTGTGTCCTTAAGGGGTTAAGGGTGAATATCTGGTTTGGTTATATTCCCTTGTCAAATCCCAAGGCTTGTTGGAAAGTTGGATCATGACTTATAGGGAGCCACTTCCAATAGATGTCAGCATTGAGATGGTTCTCTTTCTTGGGAGATACCTCTTTGCACAGTTCAGGTGCAGAGAAAGAATAGTGCTTTATTTAGCCTGCAAATGTACTATCAGTAGATGGATCTTTTTATACAGTCTTTTCCGTATCTTTTTTTTTTTTGGTTGTTTTTTGTTTTGTTTTTTTTACTCCCTGTCTTCTAAATGTCATAACTTTTTTTAATATTTACATAGCGATACGAGGACTTGTTTTTTGCGTGACAAGTTGTACTTTCTAATGGCACCATTTAATTTGCCATATCATATATTGAAAAACAAGTCTGGTGAGATTGAAAAATGTTTTAAATTCCACCATTGTTTGTTAGATTTTGTTTTTACTGGCATTCCCTGTCTGCTAAAAAAATGACATACAATCCTTATTCTACAGGTTGCAGGTTCTGCAGAGGTTTTTAACCCTATAATGACTGCCCATTGGTGGGTCCTCAGCCTACAGCGACAACTTTTGGTATCACTGGAGTTGTGGGTGGTTAACTGCTCCGGCCTCATTCCTGCGCAAAGAACCAGCTGTTACTAACACTCCTTCATAGCTGGGGTTGAAACTCCAATTCTTGCTGTTAGCCCTTTGATTGACACAGTACATGTTTAAACTCTATTTTAAGTCTCTGTAGGGGCTTATACCATAGACTGCAATGGTTTACCATTTATATGTTCCTATTGAGCACTGTCTGATCTGATCCCATTGAGGATGGGTTATTTGGGCACTGGAAGCAGCCTGCTCCCAGCAAGGGACCTTTCAGATGCTGTGGTTGCACACAGATGCTGTGGTTGCAATTAATAATATATATGCTTTATATATATATATATTCTGCTAACATTTCCTGCAGAGGAAGTACATAAAAGGCTGCATGAGCTGCCACCAGTTAATATAAACATTAAGTGCACTGAAGTGTATGGAGTAGCAGGGGTATAGTTGGTTGATGAGTACAAGTCCTTGGTGATAATAAAGACAGGGGCAATTGACCACGGCATATGATAGGTTATAGGTCTTTGATTTCAGTACCATGATCCTGCTGGACTGCTACTGTGACTTGCATCTACAAAGGGAGCCCTCTGTGCTCGGTGAAGAAGGCCCTCTGCATCCTGTAAATGACTGCGGACATTCCTGTACCGAGATAGTCCTGTATCGGGGTAGTCATGCTGCCCTAGCCTACTGTGACAAGAAATCAACTGTAAAGCATGGAAGCCTGGCATTAGAGGGACACTAAACCTGAATCTAAACAAATAAAAAGAACAACAGACAAAATGTACCATGTTCTCCTTTTTTTCTTGCTCCTCTTCTGTGCGATATTACAATTGCAGACCATAAAAAATAATAGAAAATCAGTGTATTCTTCTCTTAGGCTGTAGGCTTGTCTTCTCCCCCTCCCTCTTCCCCATCTGATTCTAGTGCACGTGAACCAGGAGGTTTAGGAGGAGAGAGATGGATTTAGGCTTCATACTTTGTCTACACAGTGAGCGTGGACATTTTATTTTTATTTATTTTTGAAAGAATGTATTAGTTACCAATAGTATTAAATAAATACAGTGCCAGGTGTAGTAATAATACCAGTATTAGTACACACAGTAACACCAGCCAGCTGTACTGACAGAGGCAGAGGCAACAGGGACAGAAGTATACGTACAAATTTTCCTTACTGATATATATATATATATATATATATATATATATTCAAATCACCCCCTTTTCCCCATATAAAAATAAACAATAAAAAAAAAACAATAATCTTTGGCATTGCCGCATCCAAAAACACCCATACTATTAAAATATAAATGTATTAATCCCATACGGTGAATGCCATAATGGAAAAAAATCTAATTTGCCGTTTCTTCGTTACTTCACCACCCCAAAAAAAATATTAAAAAGTGATCAAAATGTCATACATACTCCAAACTATAAAAATGTGTTATCCCTGTAATTGTACTGACCCAGAGAATGACGTTAACAGATCAGTTTTACCACACAGTGAATGCCCTAAAAACAAAACCCATAAAACTATGGTGGATTTGTGTGTGTTTTCCAATTCCACCCCATTTGGAATTTTTTTCCACTACATTGTATGCAATATTAAATGGTTCAATTACAAAGTACAACTAATCCCACAAAAACAAGTCCTGATACAGCTACATGAATGGAAAAATAAAAGTAATGGCTCAGGGAAGGCATAGAGTAAAAAACTAAAATGCAAAAACAGAGAATTTGCGTGTCAGAAAGGAGTTAAGATACAATGTTATAACCAAGCTTTGGAAGTGGTGGCCAAGAACTCTACCAAAGCACTATGCTATAAAACCTTACGTGTGTGTCTGGGATTGCTATCACTTATGGCAAGAATTAGAAAATACAGTAGAGCTGCTAATTATACAGCTCCAGCTTAATGCCTATTCTGTAACATAAAAGCAGCTTTACCAAAAGTTGAACTTAATAAAAGCATATAAGCAAACTGCACATAAAAAAATCCTCTAATAAATGAGTCTAAATACCTCTACACTTAAGGGTACATGCAGACTGCAGTGTTTACACGGATCTTCTGTGCAAAATCGGCACCAATATCTGCATGTGCTATTTGCAGATTTTGATGCGGATTTGCTCCAGATCTTATCCTTTGCATTGCAAAGGATGAAAATCTGTATTGAAAATCCTCCAAAAAAATTGACATGCTGCAGATTTCAAAATCTGCACTGAAAGTCAATTTCCACACTCAGAATTTCTGCACCGTGTGTATAAGATTTTGAAAATGTCATCTACTTTGCTGGTACTGTAGTATTACACTGCAGATTATACACAAAGAAAGTGGAGTGTAATGGAGTGTAATATGCATGATGCGCATGTACCCTTAGGGTATATGCACAAGGTACTTAATATTTGTGGATTTTGGTGCGGAAAATCCGCAGTGTAATACAGTACAAGATAAGTAGTTGGGATTTCCAAAATCTCATGGTTATGCAGCAGAAATATTCCAAGCTGAAATTGACCTGCGGTGTGGATTTTGAAATCCACAGCATGTCAATTGTTTGTTCAGATTTTCAGTACAGACTTCATCCTTTGCAATGTAAAGAGTAAGATCAGGGGCAAATATGCATCAAAATCCTTGACAAAACTTAGAAGTAACACAAAAATTTTGGTTTGGATTTGGTGCAGAAACACCGCACCACAGAAAAATCGCACAAAGATCCACACAGAAAATCCCCATAAACTACATTGCCATATGCATGTACCCTAAAGAGTCTGCTTAGAATCTCTGTGTTTTCAAATATAAGTCACAAATTAGAAAAAAAAAAAAAAGACCCAGTACTCCGTGCAGACTGCACGGTCAAAATACCCCATCTTCTGTAATGAACGGTGCTCACCTGAGAGGGTTGAGTGTAACACAACAACAGCCAAATATTATGGAGGCCTACCTGGGCTTGAGGATTCAGGATGCAGCTGCCAGGAACCCACCATCTGAGGAGGACGCTCAGGGACGGATATTCAAGACATAAAGAAAAACTGAAGAAAAAAAACGGGTCCAAGGATGGTGCACTTTCCATGTACCTGATGATTGTTTTTTTTTTCCAAAACACATTGTCTACTGGACTAAAATGGTGATATGCAAAAGACTGATGTCCCTTTATCTTCATTGGAACTTGTGTAGAATTGTTTGGGAAGCCCACCATCCTTGCAAAACCGCTGGAGCAATGAGCTCACCGCTTTAATGTGAAGCTCCGTGCTCGGATCCAGGAGAAGCAAGTCCAATTTCACATAAATAGAAGAGGTAAATCCAGCACTTAGAGAATACAAATCTTCTTTATTAGGACAAATTTAAAAAGTTCATATGCATCACAGGCATACATCCCCATAATAATAATCTTTATTTATATAGCACCAACATATTCTGCAGCGCTTTACAATCAGGGGGTTCAAGTACAAACAGAGTCATAAATAACATAACAGCAAGCAAGTCAACAATTAAAACAAGAGGAATGAGAGCCCTGCTCGCAAGAGCTTACAATCTATGAAGAAATGAGGGTGACACAATAGGTAAAAGTGGTTATTTAAACAATGGTCCGACCATTAACAATGGTCCGACCGTTTACATCTACTCCCCCGTTAACTCAATGGGGGAGTAGATGTAAGGCTGCATGAGCCAGTCACCAGCTCTTTTATTCATGAGATATAAAAGTTCATATGCATCATAGGCATACATCCACATGGACAACGTCTATATGCTTCGGACTGTACCTACTACTGTAACCTAGAAACATATAGATGTTGTCCATGTGGATGTATGCCTGTGATGCATATGAACATAATTTGTCTTAAAAAAGAAGATTTTTAATCTCCACGTGCTGGATTTACCTCTTCTATTTTTGCACCATCCTTGGACCCGTTTTTTCCTCAGTTTTTCTTTGTGTTTTTAAATATAAATCAGAGACATTCTACAAAAACCACATAGCTTTACTCTAAAAAAGACTTACTTTTTATGCTTCTATTACCAAAACCACACATTTTCACTGAGGAAAATAAACTGTCAGATAAAATGCAGAGTATAATTCCCCAGTAAAAGTGCCCTGTTTGACCCAGGAAGAAGTGCAGTGGTGTCTTAAAAATATAGAAATGGACAAATCGCCGGGACCAGATGGCATACACACCTTTATCTTAAGAGAATTAAGTAATGTCATAGGCAGACCCTTATTTCTGATATTTAAAGACTCTATATTGGCAGGGAGTGTTCCACAGGATTGGTGCTTAGCAAATGTGGTGCCAATATTCAAAAAGGGGTCAAAAACAGAGCCTGGAAACTATAGGCCGGTAAGTTTAACATCTGTCATGGGTAAACTGTTTGAAGGTTTTCTAAGAGATGCTATCTTGGAGTACCTCAATGAAAATAAGCGAATAATGCCGTATCAGTATCGCTTCATGAGGGATCAGTCATGTCAAACTAATTTAATCAGTTTCTGAGGAGGTAAGTTCTAGAGGGGTACCATGGGGGTCAGTATTGGGTCCTATTCTCTTCAATATTTTTATTAATGATCTTGTAGAAGGCTTTCACAAATTGCTTTGCTAAAATATCAATTTTTGCAGATGACACTAAACTGTGTGAAGTAATTCACACGGAAGAGGACAGTATACTGTTACAAATGGGTCTGAATAGATTGGAGGCTTGGGCAGAGAAGTGGCAGATGAGGTTTAACACTGACAAATGTAAGGTTATGCACATGGGAAGGAATAATTCAAGTCACCAGTACATACTAAATGGTAAAACATTGGGTAACACTGACATGGAAAAGGAATTTTAGGAATTTTAGTAAACAGCAAACTAAGCTGTAGAAACCAGTGTCAGGTAGCTGCTGCTAAGGCCAATAAGATAATGGGTTGCATCAAGATGCCCATGATGAGAACATACTGTAGTCCTGCCACTTTACAAATCACTAGTCAGACCACACATGGAGTACTGTGTACAGTTCTGGGCTCCTGTGAACAAGGCAGACATAGCAGAGCTGGAGAGGGTTCAGAGGAGGGCAACTAAAGTAATAACTGGAATGGATGGACTACAGTACCCTGAAAGATTATCAAAAATAGGGTTATTCAGTTTAAAAATATATAAATATATCAGGGGTCAGTACAGAGATATCTCCCATCATCTGTTTATTCCCAGGACTGTGACTGTGACAAGGGGACATCCTCTGCGTCTGGAAGAAAGAAGGTTTGTACACAAACATAGAAGAGGATTCTTTATTGTAAGAGGAGTGAGACTATGGAACTCTCTGCCCGAGGAGGTGGTTATAGTGAATTCACTAAAAGAGTTCAAAAGGGGCTTATCAGGGGCTTTTCAGTACAGCATTATACCATTATTTAGTCATACCATTACTAGTCATGCCTCTTTAAGCACTGAGATGCAAACCCACATTTGCTAGGTATCGTTATGTGAAAAATTGTATTTAACATTAACATAAAACAAAATTATATGTTACCTAGTAAAATGACAGGTAAGAAAATAAAGCTCCTATGCATTACAATAATTAGGGTGCCATACAATATGAAAACTATACATTCACTTACAGACCACACAATGTAAACCAGTTTCTGCCGGGAAAATAATAATTGCATGTAGCAATTCACGAATAATAGGGAGATAGGTATTGTTATATAGACATAATTCTGTTTCTTTTATCAATTACATTCTAACATTGATATACAATTGCTGAAGAAAAGCTGAGAATGATGATATTCTGAAAAGACCAGAATCCTTACGATCTTACCTTGTTTTTACAGAGTTGATCTGCCCGCACTAACTCAAGATCAGGTTCTCACTGCTGTTCTACAGCATGAAGAGCAGTCTTATAAATAATGCAGGTATGGAGTTTGGGGAGGGGTCACCTGTCTATATTGTCTAGGACTATGTGCTGTGTTATTGTACTTGATAAGTCAATTAGAGAGAAAAAACAAGTAAAAAAAAAACTGACGACCAGAACACAAGAATTTGAGACATTAAAACATAAACCTCATGAGATAGAAAAATATAAAGTAAGTAATAAAACGTTTACAAAAAGTTGAATGTAGCAAGGGATGTATTAAAGGGGTTCTCCTACCCCTATGAATAATGCCTGTTATAAAAAAAAATGCTAAAAAAATAAAATGTAATATACTTGCTGTTAACATGTTGCGCTGTTTTCTCGCCATTAGTGCTGTAGTCCACCAGGGTTCCCTCAGCAGCACAATGCTGCGTTGTACATTGACAATGGTTGGCCGCAGCAGTGGAATCAGTATGCACACCTGCTATCAAAACCTATGCACACAGCCCTTCAAAACCATTTGCTGCCCTATTACCCAATTTGATTGATTCATATTGAGCGGAACATCGCTATGTTTAATGTACAGTTGGATTGAGAATACAGTATTTGGACAATGACCATAAAACTTGAGTCTTCATTTAATCCATTAAAAGCGATGCAGGTAGATAAAGTCTACACGTTTTGGACAGCACAATCCGTCCTTACAAATGACATATTAAAACGCAGGATAAACTTCACTTTTAAAAGAGAAAACACACCTCCAAACAAATCACTCCCACTACCTTCATTGCTGCTCTTACCCTGTTCATTAACCCTTCCTAATCCCGTTTTTTTTTATATATACAGTTTGGCATGATTTTTAATACGTCATGAGTAAGGACGTATCTACCTGTATCCCTTTTAATGGATTAAATAATGACTCAAGTTTTATAAATGAAGTGCCGATTTAGAAACTTTTCTTTGAATGAGTTACTGCAGCTAAAGCAGCTGTTTCCGAGCACCTTCCTTGATGGGTGCAGCTACACATGGAGGTCAAGTGGTCAGCTGAACTGGTTTTTCTATTCATTTATTTACATTTGGAAAATGACACAGTTTTCATAGATTTTCAATAGATTTGAAACAAAGCCATCAATATGTGATGAAAGGGGTTGAGCAGCGTTTTTTAAGTGATGGCCCATCCTCAACATACAATATTGACATTGCCCTGTAGTTCATGTAGTTCATGTTAGCAATGGGAAACATGCAAGTGTTTAATAGGGGGTAATTGGGACCACATAATCAATCATTTTATCAGAAAAGGGTAAACTAGAATCCTTATGATAAAGGGGATTTCACGCACTTCAAGTTCCACAGCGTTCTTCCCTAGAAGAGTAAGAGACTTTAAGGAAGACTGCTGTCCATGATAAGGCATTATCATTATCATTTTTTATCATTGTTTCTAATAGTATTCATGAAAAAAACTCTTTGCTTTCATGTAGAAATCGGTGACACCATGGAGGTTTATCTGATGTCCATGGAATATTATAAACAGTGTATTCAGGATCTGTATTACATTGACACTCATGTGCTTAAGGCCTTATAGTTTTATGGTTTTGGTTATCTTTTTAGATGATAAAAGAATGCTCTAAACTGTAAGCATTGAGCCAAGATCTTTATATGATGCTGAAAAATGCCAACCTATAAATTTTGATAGAAACACAGGTTTGCCCCATGCACTGTATTTCTTGCCCTGAACATATCCGTTTTTGGTGGCCCCTTCACACACAAATTTAATTTGGTGGGGTTTTTTACAGCTAAAAAGAGGTCATTGGCTTTTTCAAAATGTGTATAAATAATGTGTCTGTTTCCATGCTAATTTTCCCTATACAGTCGTGGCCAAAAGTTTTGAGAATGACACAAATATTAGTTTTCACAAAGTTTGCTACTAAACTGCTTTTAGATCTTTATTTCAGTTGTTTCTGTGATGTAGTGAAATATAATTACATGCACTTCATATGTTTCAAAGGCTTTTATCGACAATTACATGACATTTATGCAAAGAGTCAGTATTTGCAGTGTTGGCCCTTCTTTTTCAGGACCTCTGCAATTCGACTGGGCATGCTTTCAATCAACTTCTGGGCCAGTTCCTGACTGATAGCAACCCATTCTTTCATAATCACTTCTTGGAGTTTGTCAGAATTAGTGGGTTTTTGTTTGTCCACCTGCCTCTTGAGGATTGACCACAAGTTCTCAATGGGATTAAGATCTGGGGAGTTTCCAGGCCATGGACCCAAAATGTCAATGTTTTGGTCCCCGAGCCACTTAGTTATCACTTTTGCCTTATGGCACAGTGCTCCATCGTGCTGGAAAATGCATTGTTCTTCACCAAACTGTTGTTGGATTGTTGGAAGAAGTTGCTGTTGGAGGGTGTTTTGGTACCATTCTTTATTCATGGCTGTGTTTTTGTGCAAAATTGTGAGTGAGCCTACTCCCTTGGATGAGAAGCAACCCCACACATGAATGGTCTCAGGATGCTTTACTGTTGGCATGACACAGGACTGATGGTAGCGCTCACCTTTTCTTCTCCAGACAAGCCTTTTTCCAGATGCCCCAAACAATCGGAAAGAGGCTTCATCAGAGAATATGACTTTGCCCCAGTCCTCAGCAGTCCATTCACCATACTTTCTGCAGAAGATCAATCTGTCCCTGATGTTTTTTTTTTGAGAGAAGTGGCTTCTTTGCTGGCCTTCTTGACACCAGGCCATCTTCCAAAAGTCTTCGCCTCACTGTGTGTGCAGATGCGCTCACACCTGCCTGCTGCCATTCCTGAGCAAGCTCTGCACTGGTGGCACTCCGATCCCACAGCTGAATACTCTTTAGGAGACGATCCTGGCGCTTGCTGGACTTTCTTGGACGCCCTGAAGCCTTCTTAACAAGAATTGAACCTCTTTCCTTGAAGTTCTTGATGATCCTTTAATTTGTTGATTGAGGTGCAATCTTAGTAGCCACAATATCCTTGCCTGTGAAGCCATGTTTATGCAACGCAGTGATGGCTGCACGCGTTTCTTTGCAGGTCACCATGGTTAACAATGGAAGAACAATGATTTCAAGCATCACCCTCCTTTTACCATGTCAAGTCTGCCATTTTAACCCAATCAGCCTGACATAATGATCTCCAGCCTTGTGCTCGTCAACATTCTCACCTGAGTTAACAAGACGATTACTGAAATTATCTCAGCAGGTCCTTTAATGACAGCAATGAAATGCAGTGGAAAGGTTTTTTTGGGATTAAGTTAATTTTCATGGCAAAGAAGGACTATGCAATTCATCTGATCACTCTTCATAACATTCTGGAGTATATGCAAATTGCTATTATAAAAACTTAAGCAGCAACTTTTCCAATTTCCAATATTTATGTAATTCTCAAAACATTTTGCCACGACTGTAAATGAGGGAAAGGAAAAAAAAATGAAAAAGCACAATTGCTTCAACAAGTTGCGTAAAAAAATAAAAATAAGCTGTATATATTTTTAAAAAGTAACCAAATTGAGAAAATAACACCACTAGCTAAAAAGTACATGTGTCTCCTGTGTTTCATATTTCCCATACACTTTTAGCTAACATCTAGAGTTGCTGTTTTTACAACAAAAATCTCACCAAAAAAGCATGTTCTAAAAAAAATCTCAAAACATGCACAAGTGGAGAAAAACAAAAAATACTATGTGTAAATCCAGCCTTAGATGGACTTATTGCTTTGAGTCCAAGCTGTTAATAAATCTTGAGCTGTGTTTTACAACCAAATGGCTGAGGGAAAGAATGAAGATCTTGACCTTTAGCACAGAGTTCCTGAGCTTTGACAGCCACCACAACTAGAGTTGAGCGAACCCAAACTGTAAAGTTCGGGTTCGTACCAACTTTAGGTTTTTCGGCACCCACACCCGAACCCGAACATTTACGTAAAAGTTCGGGTTCGGGTTCGGTGTTCGGCGATTTTTATGGCGCTTTTTGAAAGGCTGCAAAGCAGCCAATCAACAAGCGTCATACTACTTGCCCCAAAAGGCCATCACAGCCATGCCTATTATTGGCATGGCTGTGATTGGCCAACTGCAGCATGTGACCCAGCCTCTATTTAAGGTGGAGTCACTTAGTGCCGCCCGTCACTCTGCTCGGATTAGTGTAGGGAGAGGCTGCAGCTGCTGTGAGGGAGAGATCAGGGAGCTATCTTATCAAGAACTGGTTTATGTACTCAGTGATCTACAGAAAAAGTGTTTTGTGGGTGCAGTGCACAATTTTTTTAAGCCTGCCCTGAGCCAACTACTGCTGAAAACAAACGTTTTTTTCTTCATTTCATCAATATCAATACCTGATCGGCAGCCATTTTATGCAACGATAGTGCACCAGCATAGGCTATATGCAAGTCCAGAAATACAGCTTTGGCATACTGGGGTGAAAAAACCCTCTAATATACTGCACATCTGGGATTAGACAAGCATAAGTGACTGTCACATTTAGGACAGAAATACAGCTTTTTGGTTAGGGTGAAAAAAGCCTCTAATATACTGCACATCTGTGATTACACGTGCATAAGTCACTGGCACATTTAGGACAGAAATGCAGCTTTTGGTTACTGGGGTGAAAAAAGCCTGTAATATACTGCACATCTGTGATTACACGTGCATACGTCACTGTCACATTTAGGACAGAAATACAGCTTTTTGGTTACATACTGCACATCTGTGATTACACGTGCATAAGTCACTGTCACATTTAGGACAGAAATACAGCTTTTTTTCTTACTGGGGTGAAGAAACCCTCTGATATACTGCACATCTGTGATTACACATGCATAAGTGACTGTCACATTTAGGACAGAAATACAGCTTTTTGGTTAGGGTAAAAAAAAACCTCTAATATACTGCACATCTGGGATTACACGTGCATAAGTGACTGTCACATATAGGCCATAAATACGGCTTTTTGGTTACTGGGGTGAAAAAAAGCCTCTAATATACTGCACATCTGGGATTACACGTGCATAAGTGACTGTCACATTTAGGCCATAAATACGGCTTTGGCATACTGGGGTGAAAAAAGCCTCTCATATACTGCACATCTGGGATTACACGTGCATAAGTGACTGTCACATTTAGGACAGAAATACAGCTTTTTTGTTAGGGTGAAAAAACCCTCTAATATACTGCACATCTGGGATTACACGTGCATAAGTGACTCCCACATTTAGGCCATAAATACGGATTTGGCATACTGGGGTGAAAAAAGCCTCTCATATACTGCACATCTGGGATTACACGTGCATAAGTAACTGTCACATTTAGGCCATAAATACGGCTTTGGCATACTGGGGTGAAAAAAGCCTCTCATATACTGCACATCTGGGATTAGACAGGCGTAAGTGACTGTCACATTTAGTCCAGAAATACGGCATTTTGGTTACTGGGGTGAAAAAAGCCTCTGATATACTGCACATCTAGGATTAGACATGCATAAGTGACTGTCACATTTAGGCCAGAAATACGGCTTTTTGGTTACTGGGGTGAAAAAACCCTCTGATATACTGCACATCTGGGATTAGACAAGCATAAGTGACTGTCACATTTAGGCCAGAAATACGGCTTTTTGGTTACTGGGGTGAAAAAACCCTCTGATATACTGCACATCTGGGATAAGACGTGCATAAGTGAGTGTCACATTTAGGCCACAAATACCGCTGTCATATAGAGTTTTAAAAAATAAAATAGAGTGCAATACCCTACATCAGGGTTTATATTGGCGGTTAATTATTTTTAACATACTTAACCACTTTTTACTTTGCTTTGTGAATGCTAACTATGAGGCAAACATCTAATAAGGGACGCGGTCATGGTCGTGGTGGTGGTGTTGGTGGAGCCTCTGGTGCAGGGAGAGGACGTGGCCATTCTGCCACAGCTACACGTCCTACTGAACCTACTACCTCAGGTCCCAGTAGCCGCCAGAATCTACAGCGATATTTGGTCGGGCCTAATGCCGTTCTAAGGATGGTAAGGCCTGAGCAAGTACAGGCGCTAGTCAATTGGGTGTCCGACAGTGGATCCAGCACGTTCACATTATCTCCCACCCAGTCTTCTGCAGAAAGCGCACAGGTAGCGCCTGAAACCCATGCCCATCAGTCTGTCACATCACCCCCGTGCATATCGGGGAACCTGTCTGAGACTCAAGTCATGCAGCAGTCTCTTATGCTGTTTGAAGACTCTGCTGGCAGGGTTTCCCAAGGGCATCCACCTAGCCCTTCCCCAGGGGTGGAAGACATGGAATGCACTGACGCACAACCACTTATGTTTCCTGATGAGGACATGGGAATACCACCTCAGCACGTCTCTGATGATGACGAAACACAGGTGCCAACTGCTGCGTCTTTCTGCAGTGTACAGACTGAAAAGGAGGTCAGGGAGGAAGACTGGGTAGAAGACGATGCAGGGGACGATGAGGTCCTAGAACTCACATGGAATGAAGGTCGTGCCACTGACTTTCAGAGTTCGGAGGAAGAGGCAGTGGTGAGACCGAGCCAACAGCATAGCAAAAGCGGGAGCAGGGTGCAAAAGCAGAGCAGCCATCGCCAAAACAGTTCGCCTGCTACTGGCCACCGTCAACAGGGACCGAGCACACCAAAGGCAGCTTCAAGGAGTTCCCTGGCACCGCACTTCTTCACACAATGTGCTGACGACAAGATCCGAGTGGTTTGCACGCTGTGCCATCAGAGCCTGAAGCGAGGCATTAACGTTCTGAACCTTAGCACAACCTGCATGACCAGGCATCTACATGCGAGACATGGGCTGCAGTGGAGTAAGCACCTTCAAAACCAAGAAAGGGCTCAGGCCCCTCCTGCTCCCTCTTCTGCTGCTGCCTCGGCCTCTTCCTCCGCCTCTGCCCAGCAAACAGAGGATGTGCCACCAACAACACCACCTCCGTCACCAAGCATCTCCACCATGTCACACGGAAGCGTTCAGCTCTCCATCTCACAAACCTTTGAGAGAAAGCGTAAATTCCCACCTAGCCACCCTCGATCCCTGGCCCTGAATGCCAGCATTTCTAAACTGCTGGCCTTTGAAATGCTGTCATTCAGGCTGGTGGAGACGGACAGCTTCAAACAGCTCATGTTGCTTGCTGTCCCACAGTACGTCGTTCCCAGCCGCCACTACTTCTCCAGGAGAGCCGTGCCCTCCCTGCACAACCAAGTATCAGATAAAATCAAGTGTGCACTGCGCAACGTCATCTGTGGCAAGGTCCACCTAACCACAGATACGTGGACCAGTAGGCACGGCCAGGGACGCTATATCTCCCTAACTGCACACTGGGTAAATGTAGTGGTGGCTGGGCCGCAGGCGGAGAGCTGTTTGGCGCACGTCCTTTCGTCGCCAAGGATCGCAGGGCATCATTCTTTGCCTCCTGTTGCCTCCTCTTCCTACTCGGCTTCCTCCTCCTCTTCTTCCCCCTCCTCATTTGGTCAGCGACAGACCTTCACCACCAACTTCAGCACAGCCAGGGGTAAACGTCAACAGGCCGTTCCGAAACTAATGCGTTTGGGGGACAGGCCCCATACTGCGCAGGAGTTGTGGCGGGGTATAGAACAACAGACCGACGGTTGCTGCCAGTGGAACTCAAGCCCGGCCTGGTGGTGTGCGATAATGGGCGAAATCTCGTTGCAGCTCTGGGACTAGCCGGTTTGACGCACATCCCTTGCCTGGCGCATGTGCTGAATTTGGTGGTGCAGAAATTCATTCACAACTACCCCGACATGTCTGAGCTGCTGCATAAAGTGCGGGCCATCTGTGCGCGCTTTCGGCGTTCTCACCCTGCTGCTGCTCGCCTGTCAGCGCTGCAGCGTAATTTCGGCCTTCCCGCCCACCGCCTCATATGCGACGTGCCCACCAGGTGGAACTCCACCTTGCACATGCTGGAGAGACTGTGCGAGCAGCAGCAGGCCATAGTGGAGTTTCAGCTGCAGCACGGACGGGTGATTCGCACTGCGGAACAGCACCTCTTCACCACCAATGACTGGGCCTCCATGCGAGACCTGTGTGCCCTGTTGCGCTGTTTCGAGTACTCCACCAACATGGCCAGTGGCGAGGACACCGTTATCAGCGTTACAATACCACTTCTATGTCTCCTTGAGAAAACACTTAGGGCGATGATGGAAGAGGATGTGGCCCAGGACGAGGAGGAGGAAGAGAGGTCATCTCTAACACTTTCAGGCCAGTCTTTTAGAAGTGGCTCAGAAAGAGGATTTTTGCAACAGCAGAGGCCAGGTACAAATTTGGCCAGCCAGGGCCCATTACTGGAGGAGGAGGAGGATGAGGAGGAGGATGGGGATGAAGCATGTTCACAGCAGGGTGGCATCCAACGCAACTCGGGCCCATCACTGGTGCGTGGCTGGGGGGATACGGAGGACGCAGACGATACGCCTCCCACAGAGGACAACTTGTCCTTACCTCTGGGCAGCCTGGCACACATGAGCGACTACATGCTGCAATGCCTGCGCAACGACTGCAGAGTTGCCCACATTTTAACGTGTGCGGACTACTGGGTGGCCACCCTGCTGGATCCCCGTTACAAAGACAATGTGCCGTCCTTAATTCCCTCAATGGAGCGTAATCGGAAGATGCGCGACTACAGGCGCACGCTGGTAGACGCGCTCCTGAGAGCATTCCCGACTGACGCCAGGGGACAAGTGGAAGCACAAGGCGAAGGCAGGGGAGGAGGAAGAAGTCGCCAACGCAGCTCTGTCAGCGCCAGCACCTCAGAAGGCAGGGTTAGCATGGCCGATTTGTGGAAAAGCTTTGTCACCTCGCCGCAACAACCGGCCCCAACTGCTGATATGGAGCGTGTTAGCAGGAGGCAGCATTTGAACAACATGGTGGAACAGTACCTGTGCACACGACTACACGTACTGACTGATGGTTCTGCCCCATTCAACTTCTGGGTCTCCAAATTGTCCACATGGCCAGAGCTTGCCCTGTATGCCTTGGAGGTGCTGGCCTGCCCTGCAGCCAGTGTACTCTCTGAATGTGTATTTAGCAGTGCAGGAGGCGTCATTACAGACAGACGCAGCCGCCTGTTCACAGCCAACGTGGACAAGCTCACGTTCATTAAAATAAACCAGGTTTGGATCCCACAAGTCTTGTCTGTACCTTGTGCAGAATAGACATTTATACCACCATCAAACATACATTCTTGTACTCAAGTCAAGTGCAATGATTCTTTGTTTTCTTTTTTTTTAATTTGGCCCAATACATTGTTGGCTACCTGTTCCTCCTCCATTGCTTCCTCCACCTACAACAGCACATTCACCGCCTCCTCAACCTCCGACTCCATATCCACCTCCTTCTCAGAGTTGCAAGTTAATAATTTGTAATTTTTTGTTATTTTATTTCATTTTAAGTTACTTCCCTATCCACAT